>NC_083575.1:94828486-94835986 GCF_027579695.1 Neoarius graeffei | reverse complement strand
TGTGTTAATGGGTGTAACGGTGTGTGTTCATGAGTGCAATGGTGTGTGTTAATGGGTGTAACGATGTGCGTTACTGAGTGTAACAGTGTGTTGATGAGCATAATGGTGTGTGTCAATGAGCGTAACAGCGTGTGTTAATGGGTGTAACCATGTGTGTTCATGAGCGTAACAGTGTGTTTTAATGGGTGTAACAGTGTGTGTTAATGAGCGTAACAGTGTGTTGATGAGCGTAACGTGTGTTAATGAGCGTAACAGCGTGTGTTAATGGGCGTAACGGTGTGTGTTCATGAGTGTAACGGTGTGTGCTAATGAGCGTAATGGTGTGTGTTAACGGGTGTAACAGCATGTGTTAATGAGCGTAACAGTGTGTTGATGAGCGTAACGTGTGTTAATGAGCGTAACAGCGTGTCTTAATGGGCGTAACGGTGTGTGTTCATGAGTGTAACGGTGTGTGTTAACGGGTGTAACAGCGTGTGTTAATGAGCGTAACAGTGTGTTGATGAGCGTAACGGTGCGTGTTAATGGGCGCAGGGCTAGAATTTTGGTGCGAATCCGCGAATCGATTCATGTGAGTATTCACGTAAATTGTTCCCCAGGCGAATCTCAACGAATTTGCGCAAAATATTCAAGAAATATCATAATTTTATCGTAAAATATCAAAGTAATCACTTCAACACAAAAATTCCACAAACGGTTTCGGTTTCGATAAACAAACGTTCTGCGCATGTGCAAAGTGTGTTTCACTCGCTTGGTGCCGCTTGCATCTAGTCCGCCGAGTACTCGCCAGGTGGCTTTTGTTGTCAAGAATAACAAGATGGCGTACTCCAGCTCAAGTGATAGTCAGCCAAACACCTCGAAATCCGTTGAAAAAACGAAAAGAATATCGCGGCACGGTTTACAGGCGTGGGGCGATGACCTACTAGACAATTATGACTTCGAATTTGAAGACGATTTCGCGGTCAAGGCGAGGTGTAAGACATGCAGCCTGCACTATGACAAAATCAAAGCACGGTGGGCATTCTGTTTCACGGTCGATGATCGTCATGCATATAATGATATATAGCCTATACAGGATTCTGACACACACACACTAGTGCAGTCATTCGGAATCAGAAAGACAAGACCAATGAAATGAATAAATATATGATAAACACACAAAAATACAGGTTACTGACATGAGAAAAGACATAAACAAGATCCTCCATGGCTTGACCCCAGAATGTCACTCAGACAGTGCAAGCTCTACTTCTGACTTGTATGCCGTTGTGCATCCTGAGCCTGACTCTAGCGTGGCTGCTCGTAGTGATGATGATTCAGACTCAGCTGTCAGTGATGATGCAGAGTAAACTAAATGATAGTTTGGCATGACCCCGACACATTGGTGCAGTTCGGTTTCTGACATCCAGATGTTCTCTGTTGTTCAGTTTTTGATGATTAAGGATTGAAATAGAGTGATGAGTTTGTTACTGTGAATAACTCTGTGTATTGTAATGTTTACTGCACTAACAGTTACTGTATTTGCGGCAGGCTTTTGCAGATGTTGTCCTCGGCTCCATTCTTCACTTGTTGACTTGATAATTAAGGAGTGAAATAAAGTGATAATGAGTTTAAAATGTGCATTTTAATTACTGTAACTGGCACTGTATTTGTGGTTTGAGGGCTGAGTTGGAGGCCAACTGACTGCCTGTGAAAAGAATTCTAGCTCGTACACACAGTCACAACAAACACGAAAGTTGTTGAAATTATTTTATTGGATTCTCAGGATTCTCGCTAAAGAGAATTTTGCGAGAATCCAAACAGATTCCTGCAAATTTTCATGAAATTCTAGCCCTGGAGTGTAACAGCGTGTGTATTGATGAGTGTAAACGTGTGTCAATGAGTGTAACAGCATGTGTTAATGAGCGTAACGATGTGTGTTAATGAGCATAACAGCGTGTATTAATGAGCGTAATGGCGTGTGTTAATGACTGCAATGGCATGTGTGTGTGTTAATGACGGTGTGTGTTAATGGGTGTAACAGTGTGTGTTGATGAGTGTCACGGCGTGTGTTCAAGACTGTAACAGTGTGGGTTAACGGGTGTAACGGTGTGTGTTAATGAGCATAATGGTGTGTGTTAATGTGTGCAACGGCATGTGTTAATGAGTGTAATGGCGTGTGTTAATGAGTGTAACAGTGTGTGTTAATGAGTGTAACGTTGTGTGTTGAGTGTAACTGTGTGTGTCAATGAGCAAGACGGTGTGTGTTAATGTGTGTAGCAGTGTGTTAATGAGTGTAACAGCATGTGCTCATAACTTTAACAGTGTGTTAATGGGTGTAACAGTGTGTGTTATTGAGCATAATGGTGTGTGAAAATGAGTGTAACGGCATGTGTCAATTAGCATAATGGTGTGTGTTAATGGGCATAATGGTGTGTGTGTGTTAATGGGTGTAACAGCATGTGATAATGAGCGTAACAGTGTGTTAATGAACATAATGGTGTGTGTGTTAATGGGTGTAAAGGTGTGTGCTAATGGGTGTAACACTGTGTGTTAATGAGCTAACGTTGTGTGTTAATGAGTGTAATGGTGCGTGTTAATGAGCGTAACAGTGTGTGTTGATGAGCGTAACGGTGTGTGTTAACAAGCGTGACGGTGTGCATTAATGGGTGTAACAGTGTGTGTTAATGATCGTAACGGTGTGTTAATGAGCGTAATGGTGTGCGTTAATGGGCGTGTGTTAAAGGTTGTAACATTCTGTGTTAATGAGCGTAACGGTGTGTGTTAATGAGTGTAACGGTGTGTGTTAATGGGCGTAACAATGTGTGTTAATGAGCATAATGGCATGTGTTAATGAGCATAATGGTGTGTGTTAATGAGCGTAACAGTGTGTGTTAATGAGCGTAATGGTGTGTGTTAACGAGTGTAACGGTGTACATTAATGGGTGTAACAGTGTGTGTTAATGATTGTAACGGTGTGTTAATGAGCGTAATGGTGTGCGTTAATTGGCGTGTGTTAAAGGTTGTAACATTGTGTTAATGAGCGTAACAGTGTGTGTTAATGAGTGTAACGGTGTGTGTTAATGGGTGTAACAATGTGTGTTAATGAGCATAATGGCATGTGTTAATGAGCATAATGGTGTGCGTTAATGAGCCTAAGAGTGTGTGTGAATGAGCGTAACGGTGTGTGTTAATGAGCGTAACGGTGTGTGTTAATGAGCGTAACGGTGTGCGTCAGTGGGTGTAACGGTGTGTGTTAATGAGCGCAATGGTGCGTTTTAATGGGCATGATGGTGTGTGTTAATGGGCATGATGGTGTGTGTTAATGGGCGTAACGGTGTGTGTTAATGAGCGTGACAGTGTGTGTTAATGGGCGTGTTAAAGGGTGTAACATTGTGTGTTAATGAGCGGAACATTGTGTGTTAATGAGTGTAATGATGTGTGTTGATGGGCGTAATGGTGTGTGTTAATGGTCATGATGGTGTGTGTTAATGGGCATGATGGTGTGTGTTAATGGGCGTAACGGTGTGTGTTAATGAGCGTAACGGTGTGTGTTATTGAGCGTAATGACATGTTTTAATGAGCATAATGGTGTGTGTTAATGGGTGTAACATTGTGCATTAATGAGTAACGGTGTGTTAATGGGTGTAACAGCATGTGATAATGAGCGTAGCAGTGTGTGTTAATGAGCATAATGGTGTGTGTTAATGAGCATACCAGTGTGTGCTAATGGGTGCAACACTGTGTTAATGAGCTAGCAGCGTGTGTTAATGAGCATAATGGTGTGTGTTAATGGGCATGACAATGTGTGTTAATGGGCATAATGGTGCATGTTAATGGGCATAACGGTGTGTGTTAATGGGCGTAAAATGTGTTAATGGGCGTAACGGCATGTGTCAATTGGCATAACAATGTGTGTTAATGGGCGTAACAGTGTGTGTTAATGGGCGTAACAATGTGTGTTAATGGACGTAATGGTGTGTAATTGAGCGTAACGGCGCGTGTTAATGAGCATAATGGTGTGTGTTAATGGGTGTAACAGCATGTGGTAAAGAGCGTAGCAGTGTGTGTTGATGAGCATAACGGTGTGTGTTAATGGGTGTAACACTGTGTTAATGAGCTAACGGTGTGTGTTGATGTGTGCAATGGTGTGTTAATGAGCATAACGTTGTGTGCGTTGAGCGTAACAGTGTGTGTTAATGAGTATAATGGTGTGTGTTAACGGGTGTAACGGTGTGTGTTAATGAGCATAACGGTGTGTTAATGAAAGTTACGGTGTGCGTTGATGGGTGCGTGTCAATGGGTGTGACATTATGTGTTAATGAGCGTAATGGTGTGTGTTAATGAGCGTAACGGTGTGCGTTAATGGGCGTGTGCTAATGGGTGTAACACTGTGTTAATGAGCTAATGGCATGTGTTTATGAGCATAACGGTGTGTGTTAATGGGTGTAATGGCGTGTGTTAATTAGCGTAACGGTGTGTGTTAATGGGTGTAAAGGAATGTGTTAATGGGCGTGGCACTGTGTGTTAATGGGCGTAACTGTGTGTGTTAGTGAGTGTGACGGTGTGTGTTAATGAGCGTAACTGCATGTGTTAATGAGCACAACGGTGTGTGTTAATGGGTGCATCCGTGTGTTAATGGGCGTAACGGTATGTGTTAATGGGTGTAATGGTGTGTGTTAATGAGCGTAATGGTGTGTGTTAATGGGCATAACAGTGTGTGTTAATGAGCGTAACGGTGTGAGTTAATGAGCGTGATGGTGCATGTTAATGGGCATAACGGTGTGTGTTAATGAGCGTAACGTGTGTAATGAGCGTAATGGTGTGTGTTAATGGGTGTAGTGGTGTGTGCTAATGGGCGTAATGGTGTGTGTTAATGAGTGTAACGGTGTGTGTTAATGACCGTAACAGTGTGTGTTGATGAGTGTTACGGTGTGTGTGTTAATGGGCATAACGGTGTGCGTTAATGGGTGTAACGGTGTGTGTTAATGAGCGTAACGTGTGTGTGTTAATGAGCGTAACGGCATGTGTTAATGTGTGCAATGGTGTGTCAATGAGCGTAACGGTGTGTGTTGAGCGTAACAGTGTGTGTTAATGAGTATAATGGTGTGTGTTAATGGGTGCAACAGTGTGTGTTAATGAGCATAACGGTGTGTTAATGAACGTTACGGTGTGTGTTAATGGGTGCGTGTCAATGGGTGTGACATTAAGTGTTAATGAACGTAACGATGTGTGTTAATGGGTGTAAAGGTGTGTGTTTATGGATGTAACACTGTGTGTTAATGGGCGTAACGCTGTGTGTTAATGAGCGTAACAGTGTGTGTTAATGAGCGTAACGTGTGTGTCATTGTGCGTGGCGGCGTGTGTTAATGAGCACATTGGTGTGTGTTAATGGGTGTACCGGTAGCTGCATGTGTTAATGAGCGTAACAGTGTGTGTTAATGGGTGTAAAGGTGTGTGTTTATGGATGTAACACTGTGTGTTAATGGGCGTAACGGTGTGTGTTAATGAGCGTAACAGTGCGTGTTAATGAGCGTAACGTGTGTGTTATTGTGCGTGGCGGCGTGTGTTAATGAGCATATTGGTGTGTGTTAATGGGTGTAGCGGTGTGTGTTTATGGATGTAACACTGTGTGTTAATGGGCGTAATGGTGTGTGTTAATGAGCGTAACAGTGTGCATTAATGGGCGTGTGTTAATGGGTGTAACATTGTGTGTTAATAAGTGTAACAGTGTGTGTTAATGACCATAAGTGTGCGTTAATGGGTGTAACTGTGTGTTAATGGGCGCGATGGTGTGTGTTAATGAGCGTGACGGTGTGTGTTAATGGGCATAACAGTGTGTGTTACTGAGTGTAACAGTGTGTGTTAATGAGCATAGCAGTGTGTGTTGATGAGCGTAATGGTGTGTGTCAATGAGCGTGACGGTATGTGTTAATGAGTGTGACGGTGTGTGTTAATGAGTGTAACAGTGTGTGTTAATGAGCGTGACAGTGTGTGTTGATGAGCGTTACGGTGTGTGTTAATGGGCGTAACGGTGTGTGTTAATGAGCGTAATGGTGTGTGTTAATGAGCGTAACGGTGTGTGTGTCAATGAGCGTAACGGTGTGTGTTAATGAACGTAACGTGTGTGTTAATGAGCGTAATGGTGTGTGTTGATGGGCGTAATGGTGTGTGTTAATAAGTGTGACAGTGTGTGTTGATAAGCGTTACGGTGTGTGTAAATGGGTGTAATGGTGTGTGTTAATGAGCGTAACGGTGTGTGTGTCAATGAGCGTAACGGTGTGTGTCAATGAGCGTAACGATGTGTGTTAATGAGCGTGACGGTGAGTGTTAATGGGCATAACAGTGTGTGTTAATGAGTGTAACGGTGTGTGTTAATGAGCATAACGGTGTGTGTTAATGGGCGTAATGGTGTGTGTTAATGAGCGTAACAGTGTGTGTTGATGGGCGTAATGGTGTGTGTTAATGAGCATAACGGCGTGTGTTAATGGGCGTAATGGTGTGTGTTAATGAGCGTAACGGTGTGTGTTAATGGACGTAATGGTGTGTGTTAATGAGCGTAACAGTGTGTGTTAATGGGCGTAATGGTGTGTGTTAATGAGCGTAACGGTGTGTGTTGATGGGCGTAATGGTGTGTGTTAATGAGCGTAATGGTGTGTGTTAATGGGCATAATGATGTGTGTTAATGAGTGTAACGGTGTGTGTTAATGAGCGTAACGGTGTGTTTTAATGAGTGTAACGGTGTGTGTTAATGAGTGTAACGGTGTGTTTTAATGAGTGTAACGGTCTGGCCCCAATCCACGCTAATGAGTAACATCAAAGAGCAGGTGAGCAGGTGAAAATAAACTTTTATCAAGCTGTAAAAGACCAGGACAGGCAGCCGGTCAGCGCACGGACTCTCACACACTCAACACACAGGCAGCAGCAATAATCGTAAAAACAAACAAACAAACAAACAAACAAACAAACAAACAAAACAACCCTGCACTCAGCGGCTCTTTCTGGGTCTTAGTGCCCTAGTTTACAACCATTTCCTAATGCTAATAGGAACCTGAGCAGAGCTGAGATGGATCATCTCTGGATATTTTATTGTAGCGAGTAACAGCGACAGGAGACAAATCAGGATGAGCAGAAAACAATAAATCAGAGCGAGGGAATAAAAACAACACAAACTCCAGATAAATTACTGACTGCAGCAAACAAAATGGAGTTTACATAAAAATCAGGTTTTTCAGCATTTATATACAGAGAGTTAAGTGGGAAGAGAGAAAACACACACACACACACACACACACACACACACACACACACACACACACACACACACACACACACACCTACGTACAGTCTCAGAGTTCCACTAGCGGGACAGTTACAAAACCCTTTACACACTCGACGGTTTCAGAGTCATTACAGAGAAAAATAAATTAATTTCTATGCAAAATGATGAGACGACAAATAGATTTACTTCAATAAGGAAAGAAAAGTAATAAAAACTAATATAAGTAATAAAATGCTGATTAT
>NC_083575.1:94783486-94823486 GCF_027579695.1 Neoarius graeffei | reverse complement strand
TGTTGTTGTTGTTTATATTCTCATCACGGTGTTTGTCTCATTCAGTCTCTCTCTCTCTCTCTCTCTCTCTCCGTCTCTCAGTGTGTGAACGCGAAAGAGGCTGCACACACACTGACGAGTTTGCAGCTCACAATCCGAGCCTCCGTTATGCATCGCCGCCCCTGAGCCTCCTCGTTGGACGGCTGGAACATCATTCACGTCGGGGGTGGAGCCAAAGGTAGGGCTTTAATTCCATTCTAGCCACTTGGAGTAAGAGGAACTCCCTCTCTCTCTCTCTCTCTCTCTCTCTCTCACACACACACACACACACACACACACTGCAGCTGTTGGCGGGTAAAACACAAAAGCAGTCCACCTTGACACACAGTTCACTCCTTCTAAAGTTTCACTCTATACCGAACAGAATTCTCTCTCTCTCTCTCTCTCTCTCTCTCTCTCTGTATTTTTCTTCCTCTCAGTGTTAAATGCAGCCTCACTGTGACAAATAACAACACAATTCCATCACCAAGGCTTGGGTTCGAAAATGTTTTGGAATTAACGAGGAAAAAACCTCTGGATTACGGAGAAAACAAAATGAAATAAAAATTATAAATATGAATAGATCGACTCTCACCTTACATCTATATTTTTTAAGGTTCTCGACATGTCTCTGGATGGTTCTCCTTCACGGTTCCATGGAGAACCCTGTAAGAAACTGAATAATCCTTATTTTACAGTTTTAAACCCTGCACCATGTGAAAGACTGCTCCAGTTTGCTCCAGTTTGTGGATTCTGTGTAAAAGTGAACAACAGAACCGAGAGGATTCACAGTGGAACCTTTATCGGTGAGACGAGGACCCCGAGAACCCATGACGAACCCATGAGGAACCTGTGAGGAACCCTATATGTTTGTTTCTATGATGATAAAAAGTTATAATTTTGTGAGATGTGTTTGATATTTTACACATCAATTATTTTTCTTTCTTAAATTATTCTTTTTTCTTAAATAAATTAAAAAAAAAAATTCACACTGAACAAGGAGGCGTTTGTTTAAATCTCTGAATTAGAACCAAACACCTTTTTTGTCACATTTATTTTATTATTTAATTATTTATTATTTAATTTATTAATTATTGCATTATATATATATATATATATATATATATATATATATATATATATATATATATATATATATATAATTTTATTATTTAATTGAATTATTTTATTCATTTACTTTTTCTTCCATGAATATAAAACAAAATTGGACAAAAGATTAACAGATTAATTTAACTGGAGCGTTTCCCAGGACAGGATCCAAATCAGGATTCATCTCAATAAAGTGCTTATTAATGATGAATGAATGAATAAATACTTACATCAGTGAATAATGTGGATTTATTTTCAGAAGACAAAAAATACACAAACAAAATGAAGAAAATGAACTAAATCAGATTCATTCAGTGTGTAGCGCTTTATATTGTAAGTGTCCGGTTCTTGCTCTTTCTCTCACACACACACACACACACACACACACACACACACACACACACACACACACACACACACAGTGTAAGAGCAGTGGGATGTACAAAAAAAGAAATGTTCAGAATCCATTTTGTTTGATCGAGGAGCCGAGGCCGAGAACACAACACACACACACACACACACACACACACACACACACACACACACACACCATGGTGGTTTATAAATGTATGAGTTTACGAGCGTGCGTCCCCTCAGGGTGTGTTTCAGGAGAACCAATTAGAGAGGAGCGAGAGAGAACCACGGTGAAACGACATCTCGATCATCTTTCTCCCGCTTTGTTTCTGATTAGCAGCTCGGCTAATAACCAAATTCCCTCCTTCATATTTATGCTAATTGCTTTGGCAACTGATACTGAATTAATATTAAAAAGGAAAAGAAAAACATAGACGTAGATAAGCTGCATGTCACATCACACCCATGTGTACTACTACTATTACTCCAGACAATGTGTGTGTGTGTGTGTGTGTGTGTGTGTGTGTGTGTGTGTGTGTGTGTGTGTGTGTGTGATAAACCAATTTAACTGAAGATCTACACAATCAAATGTAGAACAGTAAAACAAAAAGAAAGTGCAAAATATCTCATTACCTCTTTTGGCTGATACTATCAAAAAAATAATGTATTAGAACATGTGCACAGCCATCAGCCTGTGATTCACAGCTGCATTACTGCAGAGTTACTGTATTAGGGGACATATAACAGGTATAAATACATATCAACTGTATTTTCGTACAATCCCAAATCAGAGAAAGTTGTGACCTTATGTTAAAATCTCATCTCATCTCATCTCATTATCTGTAGACGCTTTATCCTGTTCTACAGGGTCGCAGGCGAGCTGGAGCCTATCCCAGCTGACTACGGGCGAAAGGCGGGGTACACCCTGGACAAGTCGCCAGGTCATCACAGGGCTGACACATAGACACAGACAACCATTCACACTCACATTCACACCTACGCTCAATTTAGAGTCACCAGTTAACCTAACCTGCATGTCTTTGGACTGTGGGGGAAACCGGAGCACCCGGAGGAAACCCACGCGGACACGGGGAGAACATGCAAACTTCGCACAGAAAGGCCCTCGCCGGCCACGGGGCTCGAACCCGGACCTTCTTGCTGTGAGGCGACAACGCTAACCACTACACCACCGTGCCGCCACTTATGTTAAAATTGAAACTAAAACTGAAAACACTGATTTGTAAATAATCTTTAACCTGTATTGGACTCAAAACAATCCAACAGCACATTACTTGATGTTTTACCTCATATATTTTATTGTTTTATCAAAAATAAACACATTTCAATTTTGATTCTTGCAAAAAATAAATTGTGACTCTAAAGCATTTCCCACTTTATAATGTTCCCGTTCCTTCTCCCGACACTTAAAGCTGTTTATGGACTGAAGACTCCAAGTGCTGAAGTGTTTCAGGTGTTATTTTTGTCCCATTCTTCCTGCAAACAGGTCTTAAGGTGTGGAACAGTACGGAGTCGTCACTGTCATATTTTTCATTTCTAAATTCTCCACACATTCTCTATTGGGGACAGAGGGGACACGCCCTCTTCTTCCACAGCCACGCCTTTGTAATGTGAGCAGAATGTGATTTAGCATCGTCTTGTTGAAATCTCCCTGGAAAAGACGTCGTCTTGAAGGCAGGAGATGTTGCTCCAAAATCTCAGTGCACTTTTCTGCATTAATGCTCCATCACAGAAGTGTAAGTTACCTTTACCAAGGGCGCTGACCCAACACCATACCCTGACACACCCTGGCTTTTGGACTTGTTCCTGGTAACAGTCTGGATGGTCCTTTTTGTCTTTGGTCCGGAGCACACGGATGTAGCTGTGTTATTTTACTAGATATAGAAATGTTATGTAACTAGATGTAGCTATGTAATTTTTCTCAATGTAGCCATATTATTTTACTTAATGTAGCTAGCTAATGTTGAAATGTAGCTATGTTATTTTAATAAATGTAGCTAACTATTTTTTCTAGATGTAGCTGTTAATTTACTAAACAGAGCTAACTAATTATTCTCAATGTAGCTATGCTATTTTACTAAATGTAGCTAGATAATTTTTCTCAATGCAGCTGTTATTTTACTACATGTAGCTAGCTATTTTTTTAGAAGCAGCAATGCTATTTGACTAAATTTAGCTAGCTAATGTTTCGAGATGTAGCTATGCTACTTTAATAAATGTAGCTAATTTTTCTAGCTGTAGCTATGCTATTTTAGTAAATGTAGCTAATTTTTCTAGACGTACCTGTGTTATTTTAGTAAATGTAGTTAACTAATTTTTCTAGATGTAGCTATGTAATTTTAGTAAATGTAGCTAACAATTTTTTTTCTAGACATAGCTATGTTATTTTACTAAATGTATCTAGTTCATTTTTCCTCAATGTAGCTATGTTATTTCGCTAAATGTAGCTAGCTAATTTTTCTTGATGTAACTATGTTAGTTTACTGAATGTAGCTAACTAATTTTTCTAGATGTAGCTGTCTTATTTTACTAAATGTAGCTAGCTACTTTTTCCTTAATGTAGCTATGCTATTTTACTAAATATACAGTAGCTAGATAATTGTTCTCAATGTAGCTGTTATTTTACTAAATGTAGCTAGCTATTTTTTCCTCAATATAGCTATGCTATTTTACTATATATAGCTCACTAAAGTTTCTCGATGTAGCTATGTTATTTTACTAAATGTAGCTAGTAAATATTTCTCAAGGTAGCTGTTATTTTACTAAATGTAGCTCGTAAATATTTCTCAATGTAGCTGCTATTTTACTAAATGTAGCTAGTAAATATTTCTCAATGTAGCTGTTATTTTACTAAATGTAACTAGCTAATTTTTCTTGATGTAACTATGTTATTTTAATAAATGTAGCTAACTATTTTTTTTAGATGTAGCTATCTTATTTTACTAAATGTAGCTTGCTAATTTTTTTCATTGTAGCTATGCTATTTTAGTAAATGTAGCTAGCTAATGTTTCTCAATGTAGCTATGTTATTCTACTAAATGTAGCTAGCTAATTTTCCTCAGTGTAGCTATGTTAGTTTACTAAATGTAACTATAAATATAGTTCACTAAAGTTTCTCACTGTAGCAATGTTATTTTAGTAAGTGTAGTTAGCTAATATTTCTTGATGTAGCTATCTAATTTTAGCAAATGTAGCTAGCTAACATTTCTCAATGTAGCTATGTTATTTTACTAAATGTAGCTAGCTATTTTTTCTCAATGTACCTATGCTATTTTACTAAATATAGCTTACTAAAGTTTCTCGATGTAGCTATATTATTTTTGGAAATAACATATTTAGTTATTTTAGCTAATATTTCTCAATGTAGCTATATTATTTTACTAAATATAGCTAGCTAACATTTCTCAATGCGGCTACATTATTTTACTAAATGTAGCTAGCGAATGTTTTGAGATGTAGCAATGTTGTATAACTAGATGTAGCTGTTATTTTTCTCAATCTATGCTATTTTACAAGATGTAGACATATTTTACTCGATATACATCACTGTACAAAAGCCTTAGGCACATGTAAAGAAATGCTGTTGACCAAAAATGGCTTAAAAATAATGAAATGAAATGTTTCAACCTTTAAAAAATACTATAAACAGTAATCAGTAAGCCATAATAAATGAAACAAAGTCAGTATTTGGTGTGAGACGACCCTTTGCTTTAAAAAAAAAAATCCATCTCAGGTCCAATGAGTGCAGTTTGATAAGGAAATGTGCTGTAGGTTTTACTGAACATCTTACAGAACCAGGCACAGTTCTTCTGGACACTTTGACTGTCACACTCACTTCTTCATTTTACACCAAAACCCAGCAGCCTTCATTAGGTTTTCTTTTTAATCTGAAAAGTGCTCTCTTATGGAATATGCTGCTCAGATACAAACTTTTTTTTTAATTTAACATTTAATTTTGTGCTGGAAAACAAACGTTTAGACTCTAAAATGTTTTTGTAATATTTTGACTCGATAATGTAGAAGTCATAAAATAGAAATCTATAACAAAGTTTGTATGGAAAAACAAAACAAAACAGGGTGCCTAAGACTTTGACACAGTCCTGGATATAGCTCATGTTGCTAGATGTATTTCTCGGTCAGATAGCTATGTGGTATATTGATGCAGAAAAATAAATGTTTAAAAAGTCTATGTTTTTGTTTCGTAAATTGACCGCACTAAGTCCATTAGATAGCTGTTTATGTCATAGTGTAAAGAGGGATGAAGAGTATGGAAGAGAAGTACAGTGATGACATCATCAGCGCTCTGACATAAAGATTTGTAGTTATAACTAGGCAGATTGTCTTGTTTACGAAAACAAACAAACAAACAAACAAACAAACAAACAAACAAACAACTCTACATTATTCACCATCTTCGAACCGGATTCATCATGACACTTGCACTGAGTCCTGACATGCTTCGATAAGCTTCACGGCAACTGAGACACCATGTGGAGTGTGTGTGTGTGTGTGTTTGTGCATGTATGTGTGTGTGTGTGTGTGTGTGTGTGTGTGTGTGTGCGTGTGTGTGCGCGCGTGTGTGTGCGCGTGTGTGTGTGTGTGCTGTACTGTCGACGACTCCGGCTCTGTAACTGGTTCATTAAGTTGCAAATTAAGCACGTCCACAGCAGGGACAGCAGTATATCCATCAGCTAGTGAAGTGTGAGCATTTTCTCATCTCTCTCTCTCACACACACACACACACACACACACACACACACACACACACTGTACAATCATCCCTGTGTGAAGTGACTCTCTGTGTCTGTCCCCTGATACCACACTTAACATGCAATATTTATTCAGCCTGCTTGTGGTGTGTGTGTGTGTGTGTGTGTGTGTGTGTGTGTGTGTGTGTGTGAGAGAGAGAATGTGTGCAGATAGTAGACAAGCAGATGGATAGGTGAGGGGCAGTGATGCATGTGTGGATAAGTGAAACACACACACACACACACACACACACACACACACACACTCGTAATTTAAAGCATGTACTATTGCAACACTGCTAGAAGAAGAAGAAGAAGAAGAAGAAGAAGAAGAAGCAGAAGACAGTGAGTGAGTCCATCATCACTCAAACTCACAACTGCTTCATGTTCAGTAATTTATTTAATTTTCAATATTTAAAATATGATTAAAATTATTTATTATTTTTTTTCTTTTCCTCTTAAAAGCAGTGCTACACTTTTGCCACCACTTAGTTCGGAATGTTTTAGTTTGTTTTATTACATTATTATTACACTATAATATGCACTACATTATATTATAATTACACATATCATCTACATTATAACTCACAGTAATTTACACTAGCTGACTTTTGTCAATTGAAGGTCAAGGAAAAGTTGCGTCCTGCCACCCTGAAAAAAAAAAAGATTGAAAAAAATCATGAAAATTGACAGAGTTATAAGTGATTGAAAAAATTCAGTTTTTCATGGATCATTCTGGATCAGTGACCCAGATCAGCACCAAAAGTCATTGCAACGTAACTCAGCCCAGAGGGATTCTTCATGTGAAATTTAGTGATGATTGGTTGAAAACTGAGGGAGAAAAAGCGTCCTAAAACATGTTAGGAGAATAATAATAATTAAAGCCGCAAGCGGCCTCGACGGGCCCTCGCGCCAGCGGCCAAGGGGGGCGGGGGCATGCGTCCCCGCGAAATAACTTCCACAGCTTCTTCGGCAAGAGACATTACTCCCACAATGGCGACAAAGCACAGAATTGGACACATGGTAACAATAGGGTCTCACACTGTACGGTGCTCGGGGGGCGCTATAGAGGCCCTGAGGCCCGCCTGGATCTGGGCTTCTGGTTCTCAGAAGCGGTGGCAGTCTAAGAAAAAGGAGCCAAATTTCGTGCGTTGTCGACCATGGCAAGCGCCCCAATAAGGGTCTTGTAAAGAGTTTGCTTGCCAAGTTTGACAAATCAGAAGCTGCAATATCATTTTTGCCATAACCAGCACCCCCAGGGGCGAAAGTGCACAAAATTTGGCGTATATGTCAGGTGAGCTATGAAGAGTTTGCGTATGAAGTTTGATGACAATAGAGTAAATAGAAGATGAGATATAGATTTTTGAAGAATAATTTTTTTGGTTTTTCCCATGTCAGTAGGTGGCGCTATGCTGTACATGAGTGATTATGAGTTGGAAAAATAAGTGTCTACAACAGCAACGTACTACCACAAGGTAGTGGTGTGAAGGAAAAGCATTATGGAATTATTTACCAAAAACCCGTTTTGGAGCAATAGCGTCGGCCAAAAACTGCGCCCCCCCATGGACGAAAATTCCCAAAGGATCTGGGCTTCTGGTTCTCAGAAGCGGTAGCAGTCTAAGAAAAAGGAGCCAAATTTCGTGCGTTGTCGACCATGGCAAGCGCCCCAATAAGGGTCTTGTAAAGAGTTTGCTTGCCAAGTTTGACAAATCAGAAGCTGCAATATCATTTTTGCCATAACCAGCACCCCCAGGGGCGAAAGTGCACAAAATTTGGCGTATATGTCAGGTGAGCTATGAAGAGTTTGCGTATGAAGTTTGATGACAATAGAGTAAATAGAAGATGAGATATAGATTTTTGAAGAATAAATTTTTTGGTTTTTCCCATGTCAGTAGGTGGCGCTATGCTGTACATGAGCGATTATGAGTTGGAAAAATAAGTGTCTACAACAGCAACGTACTACCACAAGGTAGTGGTGTGAAGGAAAAGCATTATGGAATTATTTACCAAAAACCCGTTTTGGAGCAATAGCGTCGGCCAAAAACAGCGCCCCCCATGGACGAAAATTCCCAAAATGTGGTATACATGACATGGGAGGTAGTAAGAGGGTGGCCGTGAAGTTTGACCAAATTTGAGGAAAGATTGGATTTTTTGCCCAAAAATAGCGCCCCCAGTGGCAAAAGTGCACAAAATTTGGCGGATATGTCAGGTGAACTATGAAGAGTTTGCGTATGAAGTTTGATGACAATTGAGTAAGTAGAAGATGAGATATAGATTTTTGAAGAATAAACTTTTTGGATTTTCCCATGTCAGTAGGTGGCGCTATGCTGTACATGAGCGAGTATGAGTTGGAAAAATAAGTGTCTACAACAGCAACGTACTATCACAAGGTAGTGGTGTGAAGGAAAAGCATTATGGAATAATTAACCAAAAACCCGTTTTGGAGCAATTGCGTCGGACAAAAACAGCGCCCCCCATGGACGAAAATTTCCAAAATGTGGTATACATGACAGGGGACGTAGTAAGAGGGTGGCCGTGAAGTTTGACCAAATTTGAGGAAAGATTGGAATTTTTGCCCAAAAATAGCGCCCCCAGTGGCGAAATATCACAGAAATTGGGTAACATGTCAGAAGCCCAATGAGTGATTTGCGTGTGAAGTATGAGCAGTTTTGAGCAATCAGAAGATTTGTTATGAATTTTTAAGCATGTAAAATTTTGCATCGAAAATTGATTGACGTATAACTTCTGAACGGTTAATCCTACGTGAAACGTATTTAGTAACTTTAGTCAGCCATGTCTGTAGATGAAGTGTCTCAATTTTGGTGACATTCCTAAGAACGGTCTAGGAGGAGTTGCGCCGTCTTCGTGACCATGCATTTCGCACAAAAGTGAAATTACCTCACTTCCTGTTGGGCGTGGCTAATGCATTGGCATTACATTTTTGTCCGGCTTAGTGAGATACATATGCGTACCAAATGGCATGCCACTACTACAAACTACATGGCACCCAGGCACCTTAATGCGGGAGGCCAAAATCACACCGACTTAGGGGGCGCTATAGAGGCCCTGAGCCCCGGCCAAGTTTGGGCTTCTGGTTCTGAGTAGCGGTGGCAATTCTCGGAACTGGTGCCAAATTTCGTGCGTTTTCGCCCATGGCAAGCGCCCCGAAAATGGCCCAACAGCGGAGAAAAATAAAGAAGAAGAAGAAGACGGAAGAAGAAGAAGAAGAAGACGGAAGAATAATAATAGTGAACTCTTACAAGAACAATAGGGCCTTCGCCCTATAGGGCTCGGGCCCTAACAAGAATAACTAGATAGAGACTGTGACTAAATTCACAGTGATTTGTGCTAGCTGTTACTAACCGGGACGTCTGGTCACCGAACCCTATAGATCCGGAACGGTAAGAGATAGAGAATGATGCTTAGTGAGGAAAACTTGCGTCCTGCCGCCCTGAAGAAAATAAAAAAATAAGTTAATTAATTTTAAAAAACGATTGAACAAATCATGGAAATTGACAGAGTTATAAGTGATTGAAAAAATTCAGTTTTTCATGGATCATTCCGGATCAGTGACCCAGATCAGCACCAAAAGTCATAGCAATGTAATTCAGGCCAGAGGGATTCTTCATGTGAAATTTAGTGATGATTGGTTGAAAACTGAGGGAGAAATCGCATCCTAAAAAAATGTTTGCATAATAATAATAATAATAAGAGGAAGAAGAAGAAGAAAGATGAAGAAAGTATAAAGATCCTGAGTAACAATTTGCGCCGGCACTACTAGCACAAATTAATAATAATAGTCATACTGTTATAATTATAATATAATTAATAATTAATTATATTGTATGAATACATTTACTTATTTCTTATTTTATTCAATTAAATTGAGTACATTTAAAAATAATGATTCATTCGAAAGGATCCTTGCGTTATTAAGGCTTTTCATGGTGTGTGTGTGTGTGTGTGTGTGTGTGTGTGTGTGTGTGTGTGTGTGTGTGTGTGTGAGAGTTCAGTAAGGGGTCAGCATGAATAAGCACAGATGTCAGTCCCCTTCCAGGCTGCCTCCTCCCTACCTAGTGCCCTTCAGGCCACATCAAACACACACACACACACACACACACACACACACACACACACACACACACAGTGCTGCTGGATAAAGACCACGAGCATCAGTGTGCACATCTGTGAGCTATAAACACACTCCATAAAGCCTGTATACAAGTCAGTAAACATGCTGATGTCAATATGGAGACGGTGTTAATTAACCATTTATCCCTTACATGTGCTTCACACACACACACACACACACACACACACACACACACACACACACACACACACACACACAGACTGATTGCGTAGCTACATATCAAACAAAATGTTCCAGCTTCATTTCTGACTGTTACAAAGCACTGAAACTGGAGACTCCTTCCATAAACAAACAACTCCTTCATGTTTATTTCCTTAAACCTTTAAATGTTGCTATGGCGACACTGAGCTCGTTCCTGAACCCGAACAACATCCACAGAGATGTAATGGAGCATCGATTGATTTTTAATTTTTTTTTTCTCAGGCCGTCTCTCGGAACCTCAGCGCAGCGTTAATGCTCTCCGGTGTTCTTCGTATTAATAAAACATAATCATCGTGTGTTTATGGCTTTGCCTGGAAGAGAGCGCTGAGGTCACACAGTGTTAGGAGTTTAACACACTGCGCTGTGCCCTATCACACACACACACACACACACACACACACACACACACACACACACACACACATGCATAATCATGGTTTAAAACGAAATATAAAGCATTAAATACCATTACAAACATCACTGGATATTTATTCAACATATTGTCCAGTGGACTAAGTATAAAATTCATTTTTACGTAAATGTACGCAGTAGGGAGATTTATATATAGTATGCCCACAAGCTAAATCTCAGAGGCCTCCCTATTACACACACACACACACAGAGCAGTACAGAGTGTACAAAATTCATTATTTCATTGCCTACCAACTGAACATCTTCAGGGAGAAAACAGTGGAATCATTTATAAAATACACGGATTCCCTTTACACTGACCGCCCACTTTATTAGGAACACCCCTACATCCAGCTGTACAGCTGTTTGATGCGGTTCTCTAATCAGCCGATCCCTTGACACATAAAAATCACACAGATCCAAATCGAGAGCTTCAGTTAATGTTCACAATGTTCAAACATCAGAACGGGAAACATTGTGATCTCACGGTGAAGTGTGACTTTCTTTCTTTCGCTGTGGTATGGGTGTCGGTTTGAGCCAGATGGAGCGTGAAGGTTTGAGTATTTCAGAAGCTGCTGATCTCCTCCTGGGGTTTTCACACACAGCAGTCTCTAGAGTTTACACAGAATGGTGCGGAAAACAAAAAACTTTTTTTGATTGAGTGAGCGACAGTTCTGTGGGTGGAAACAAACGCCTTGTTGATAAGAAAGGGTCAGAGGGAAATGGATAGACTGGTTCGAGATTTCTTTTTTGCCAGGAAGGATACAGAAACTCATATAATCACTCTTTACAACCGTGGTGAGCAGAAAAGCATGTCAGCAGAAAAGCGACAGCAGAAGAACACATTGGGTTCCAGTCCTGCTGTTAGGACTAGGACTGTTTTGGCCTCTAGAGGCCGCTGTTATTTCCTTTTCATGTCGTGTTTATTTTGGCCTCTAGAGGCCGCCACTGTTCCTGTGTCTTGTGTTTGTGTTAATTGCCTAATTATCTTCACCTGTGTCCTTAATTAGTTTGTCTATTTATACCCCTGAGTTCAGTCCTCTTGTCACGGAGTCTTTGTGCTGTTATGTTTATCTCCAGTTTCCTTTGTACTGTGTTTTTTTGATCTTCTTAGCTTTTGTATTTTTGCACTTTGCTTTTCTTTTGGATTACACTCTTTGGTTTTTTTTTTGTCTTTTGTTTTGCCCTGTATATAGTGTATATAGTTTAAATAAACCTTTTTGATTCTTTTTCTACTTCCGCCTCACGCCTCTGCATTTGAGTCATCCCCCTGGTGGCCTAGTGGGGGTTTGCTGGATCATCACACCAACGAACCAGGTTCGAATCCCAGCAAAACCCTAACAGAAAGACTCCGTCATGACCGACTCAGCAGAGGCTGCTTCAACTGTCTACCCGGCCAACCTTCAGGGAATTATGGCAGCTTTGACACGCTTCGGAGCAACCATGGACGCTCATGGACGTACGCTCACCGGCCAACGTGAGGCCCTCGCTCGCCACGAGGAACTGCTTCAGCAAATTGGGAAAACCCTGGCACAGCTGACATCTCTGCCTGCATCTCCTGCTCCTGATCCAGTTCCTGCTCCTGATCCAGCTCCCACTCCTGCTCCAGCTCCCACTCCTGCTCCAGTGCCTCCTGCAATGCTGCCTTCTTCACCTCGCGAACCCAGCCTTCCTGCACCACAGAGGTATGACGGCAAGCACAGTGAGTGCCGAGAGTTCCTTACCCAGTGTCAACTCACCTTTGAGCTTCAGCCTACCACCTACACTACGGATCGCCGCAAGATTGCCTTTGTGATCACCTTATTAGCTGGTAAGGCGCGAGCCTGGGCTACTGCTATCTGGCAAAGACAGGGACCTGAGTGCTTTGATTTCCAGCTGTTTTCTGAAGAGATGCTTCGGGTCTTCGATCAGGCAGACATCAGTACCGACGCAGCCCGAAAGCTCATGTCCATCCGGCAAGGAGGAAGCGTCGCAGATTACGCCATCTCGTTCCGAACACTCGCAGCAGTAAGTGGATGGAACGAGACTGCCCTGGTGTCAGCCTTCCACCATGGTCTGTCTGACCCCATCAAGGACGGTCTGGCCTCTATTGGATGCCCAAGTGACCTCGAAACCCTCATCTCACATGCTATTCGTCTGGACAACAGGATGAGAGAACGCCACCAAGCCTTGAGCCCCCCCAGCCTCCCTACCTCTACCTGGAGACCGTCTACCTCCTTCAGTGACTGTCCAGAACCCATGCAAGTGGGTCGTACTCGCCTCTCCGCATCTGAGAGGGAGCGCAGAAGGAGAGACAAGTGCTGCATCTACTGTGGCAAGCCTGGTCACTTCCGAGCATCATGTCCCGAACTCTTGGGAAAAGGACCGCCCCGTCCAGCCGAGGGAGGGTTGTGACGGGGCCTACTCTCTCTCCCGGACTCCCTGGCCAAGGAATCTACATCCCGGTCTCCATCTCCTGGGGTGAGTCTGTCCACTCTTGTCAAGCTTTGATAGACTCAGGGGCGGCTGGGAACTTTATGGATATTCACTTCGCCCAAAGCATCAATATACCTACTGCACCTCTTGAAGTCCCTCTGTCTGTGTCTGCCCTCGATGGCCAAGCGTTAGGTGATGGAAGAGTCACTCAAGTTACTTCTCCAGTCTTCCTCCAGTCTCAAGGTCACAAGGAAGAAATATCCCTGCACCTGATTCCTTCACCTGAGTTCCCAGTTATTCTAGGCCTTCCTTGGCTTACTCGCCACAACCCTCGCATAGACTGGGTAACTAGCCAGGTTGTGGAATGGGGCCCTGCATGCCATGCCTCTTGTCTGCTCTCTAGCTCTCCTGTGTCTCCTGCCGAGCCCCCTGATCTCACCGAGTTATCTCAAGTTCCCACAGAGTACTGGGATCTCAAGGAGGTATTCAGCAAGAGCAGGGCCGCCGTTCTTCCTCCGCACCGGGCCTACGACTGTGCCATCGACTTGCTCCCTGGGACTACCCCTCCTCGTGGCAGACTGTTTTCACTCTCTCAGCCAGAACGCAAGGCCATGGAGGAATACCTCAAAGATGCCCTGGTCTCTGGGTTTATTCGACCCTCCACTTCACCTGCTGGAGCCGGCTTCTTCTTTGTCGGCAAGAAGGATGGGGGGCTCCGACCATGTATTGATTACAGGGGCCTGAATAAGATCACTGTGCGCAACCGATATCCCCTTCCGCTGATGTCCACAGCTTTCGACCTGCTCCAAGGCGCCACCGTCTTCACCAAGTTGGACCTACGGAACGCATACCACCTCATCCGTATCCGACAGGGAGACGAGTGGAAGACTGCCTTTAACACCCCGTCTGGGCACTACGAATACCAGGTGATGCCCTTCGGACTCACCAACGCACCAGCTGTTTTTCAGGCCCTAATCAACGACGTCTTAAGGGACATGATTAACCTATACGTTTTTGTCTACCTCGATGACATCCTTATCTTTTCCAAGACCGTGCAGGAGCACCGCCACCATGTCCGCCAGGTTCTCCAGAGGCTGCTACAGAACAATCTGTTCGCCAAGGCCCAGAAATGCGAATTTCATGTTCCCGAGGTCTCCTTTCTGGGATTTATTGTACGGACAGGCCAACTCCAAATGGACCCTGCCAAGACCCTGGCCGTCCGGGATTGGCCTACTCCCAAGTCCGTTAAGGAGGTTCAGCGGTTCTTAGGATTCGCTAACTTCTACCGCAAGTTCATCAGGAACTTCAGTTCTGTGGCAGCACCCATGTCAGACCTCACCAAAGGGACAGGTGGATCTTATGGCTGGTCTCCTCAGGCAGAAAAGGCGTTCAAAGACCTCAAGGACCGCTTCTGCACGGCACCCATTCTGGTTCTCCCGGACACCTCCCAACCATTCATCGTGGAGGTGGACGCCTCGGACAGTGGTGTCGGCGCGGTGCTCTCTCAACGTTCGGAAGGAAAGCTGCACCCCTGCGCTTACTTCTCCCACCGCCTGAGTCCTGCTGAGTCCCGGTACGATGTGGGGGATCGAGAACTGCTAGCGGTCAAACTGGCCCTTGAGGAGTGGAGGCACTGGCTGGAGGGAGCACAACATCCATTCCTGGTTTGGACTGACCACAAGAACCTGGAGTACCTCCAGCAAGCCAAGAGACTGAACCCTCGACAGGCTAGGTGGGCCCTGTTTTTCAGTCGATTTGACTTCACCCTCTCATACCGCCCCGGCTCCAAGAACACCAAACCTGACGCACTGTCCAGACTGTTCTCTGCCACTAACAGGGAGAATGAAGTCGGGCCTATTATCCCTGTGTCCCGGATTGTGGCCCCTGTCCGCTGGGGTATTGAGGAGGCTGTCCGACGAGCCCAACGCCAGGACCCCGGTCCTGGGACGGGGCCACCAGGCCTCTTGTACGTCCCACATCAAGCCCGGGCCAAGGTTCTCCAGTGGGGTCACTCTTCCCCTCTCACCGCCCACCCGGGAGCTCGGAGGACCCTGGACTTCCTGAAAAGACGCTTCTGGTGGCCTAACATGGAGCAGGAAGTAAGGTCATTTGTCCTGTCCTGTGAGGTTTGCACCAGAACCAAGAACCCACGACAGCGTCCCCAGGGTCTCCTGCATCCTCTGACCATTCCCCGGCGTCCCTGGTCCCACGTGGCAGTCGACTTTATCACGGGTCTCCCTGAGTCACAAGGTAACACGGTCATTTTGGTCTTAGTTGACAGATTCTCCAAGGCCTGCCGCTTCATACCACTGTGCAAACTCCCCTCTGCTCTTGAAACTGCGAAACTTTTGTTTAATCATGTCTTCCGAGTCTTTGGTCTTCCACAGGACATCGTCTCAGACCGAGGGCCCCAGTTCTCCTCCCGAGTGTGGCACGGGTTCTGCAAGGTCATCGGAGCCACTGCCAGCCTCTCCTCTGGGTTTCACCCACAGTCCAATGGTCAGACGGAGAGGCTCAACCAGGACCTGGAAACCACCCTGCGAGGCCTGGCTATGGATAACCCGACATCGTGGAGCACCTGGCTGCCATGGGCGGAGTACGCCCACAACACCCTGCAGTCATCGGCCACCAAGCTGTCGCCATTCCAGTGCCAATTCGGGTTCCAGCCACCTCTGTTCCCGGACCAGGAGGAGGACGCGGGGGTGCCCTCGGTCAACCAATATGTGAGACGGTGTCGCAAGACCTGGAGCAAGGTCAGGAAGACCCTCATACAGACCTCCAGAACCAACCAGACTCAGGCCAACCGCCATAGAAGACCTGCACACGCTTTCCGCCCTGGGCAGCGTGTTTGGCTGTCCACTAAGGACCTTCCACTGCGGGTGGAGAACCGCAAGCTTGCTCCTCGCTACATTGGCCCCTTCAAGGTGGTGCGCAGGGTGAACCCTGTCTCCTACCGGCTCCAGTTGCCCCGGACTCTGAGGATCAACCCCACTTTCCATGTTTCCCTGTTACGGCCCGTACTGACGTCTACGTATGCCCCTGCCCCTAGGAACCCCCCACCCCCCCGCATCTTCCAGGGGCAGACTGTGTTCACTGTGAATCGCCTGCTTGACTCCCGCCGGGTCCGCGGCGGGTTGCAATATCTGGTGGACTGGGAGGGCTATGGTCCTGAGGAGCGCTGCTGGGTTCCTGCTCGGGATGTCCTTGATAAAGAACTATGTCGGGACTTCCATTCGGCCCATCCGGATCGCCCTGGGAACGTCAGGAGACGCTCCTAGAGGGGGGGGTCCTGTTAGGACTAGGACTGTTTTGGCCTCTAGAGGCCGCTGTTATTTCCTTTTCATGTCGTGTTTATTTTGGCCTCTAGAGGCCGCCACTGTTCCTGTGTCTTGTGTTTGTGTTAATTGCCTAATTATCTTCACCTGTGTCCTTAATTAGTTTGTCTATTTATACCCCTGAGTTCAGTCCTCTTGTCACGGAGTCTTTGTGCTGTTATGTTTATCTCCAGTTTCCTTTGTACTGTGTTTTTTTGATCTTCTTAGCTTTTGTATTTTTGCACTTTGCTTTTCTTTTGGATTACACTCTTTGGTTTTTTTTTTGTCTTTTGTTTTGCCCTGTATATAGTGTATATAGTTTAAATAAACCTTTTTGATTCTTTTTCTACTTCCGCCTCACGCCTCTGCATTTGAGTCATCCCCCTGGTGGCCTAGTGGGGGTTTGCTGGATCATCACACCAACGAACCAGGTTCGAATCCCAGCAAAACCCTAACACCTGCAGCCAAGAACAGGGATCTTAGAATCAACAACACGTTCCTATTAAAGTGGCCAGTGAGTGTATTTTGAAAATACTATTAATGATAAATCAGCACAACTGCAGTGACTCTGCCATATTTCTTGACGAGATCTCGTGAGGGTATCGTTCTCATATAAGGAAAACGTGTGAGAAAACCACAAAATCGCATTAAATGGCTACAAATCGTCAAAATAACCACAAAAAAGTTTCTTCATTTTTTTTTTTTTTATGTTAATACCAAACCACACATGCTGGTGTGCCAGGTGTGTGTGTGTGTGTGTGTGTGTGCGCGCGCACGTAAGCATGCAGGCTGCACACTGGAGTGAGAGTTTGTTTTATTCTGAGAAATGTGTGAGTTCTGTAAGAGTGTTTATAAATGCAGTTTTTGCTCCTGACTGCACTGTATATTTCCCAGTGAGTTATTGCATTTGACATCACATTACATTACGTGGCATTTAGCAGACGCTGTTATCCAGAGCGACGTACAACAAGTGCAAACACAAAGTGCTGAACTTCTACACAAGAAAGTTCTAGTGCCAGCTGAACAAGTGACAGCAATACAGAGTGTAATATTCTGTTGAAATACCAAAACTCAAACAGCTAACAAAACAAACCAACCATATAAGGCCCCGGTCACACCGCCCAAACTTTGCTGGAGCTTTCCTGAAGCAATGAAAAAAATTCATCACCGCTCGTAACCGTTCACCACCGTTTAACAAAAGTTGGCCCCCGTTAAAGCAACGCCGTGTTAGGACTTGGACTGTTTTGGCCTCTAGAGGCCGCTGTTATTTCCTTTTCGTGTCATGTTTATTTTGGCCTCTAGAGGCCGCCACTGTTCCTGTGTTTTGTGTTTTTGTTAATTGCCTGTTTAGTCCTAATTATCTTCACCTGTGTCCTTAATTAGTTTGTGTATTTATACCCCTGAGTTCAGTCCTCTTGTCATGGAGTCTTTATGCTGTTATGTTTATCTCCAGTTTCCTCTGTACCGTGTTCTTTGTTTTGCACTTTGCTTTTCTGGTTTTTTGGCTTTTGTTTTGTACCTTTGGATATTTTTATTTTTGTGATCTTCTGAGCTTTTGCATTTTTGCCTTTTCCTTTTTGGACTTTGAACTTTTGATATTTTATTTTTCCCTTTGTCTTCCCAGTATTAGATTATACTCTTTGTTTTTGTTTTTTTGTTTTGCCCTGTATATAGTGTATATAGTATAAATAAACCTTTTGCTACTTTTTCTACTTCCGCCTCACGCCTCTGCATTTGAGTCATCCCCCTGGTGGCCTAGTGGGGGTTTGCTGGATTATCACACCAACGAACCAGGTTCGAATCCCAGCAAAACCTTAACACGCCGTATACGCTCGGCCACCGCTGATGTTTCTCGAGGGGCCCTCCTACCGCTCCGAAAGTTTTGAGCTGCACAAAATATTGCGAGCGGTGAGGAGGGGGCAATTTTCCGCCCCGGCAAAGTTCACCCCTGCTCCACCAACGCCCAGTCAAAGTTTGTCACCGCTAGATGCAAGTTCGTGGACGCTTGGGTCCGCTAGGCCAACGCAGAAATTTTGAACACTGGACCACCGCTGCTTCTCCAGCGTTGCCCGGGCGGCGATTAAACGTTGCACAAACTTCGGTGGAGCGGTTGTAAGCGTTTTACGAGCGGACACGGGGTTGCTGGAACGGTGTCGGGCGTTGAAGCAGCTATCCATGGCGGCGATGAACTTTGGCTTGGCGTTGGTATAGAGGTGTCGGAGCGGGACCAGAATTTGGCTATAAATACGGGGAGAAATGGACCAGGAGCTCATTTGAAATCGAGCTGCCGTTGAGTTCAGACCTCATCTATATCGAATTTGCTCAAAGTTACAGTAAAACTGTATTACCATGGATGCTGAGAGACTTGCTATGATTGGTGCACTAGTCCAGCAGCAGAATCAGAACCTCCTCAGATTGCAACAAGCTGTTGACAGAAGGAGAAGAGAGAGAAGAAGGAGAGACAGAGTTGTGTGGGTCAGACAGTGGATACTGAGAAGGCCTGACCATGGACTGTATGACAAGCTGATGGTGGAGCTTCTATCAAAAATCTATCAGAACTTGTATCAAAACGATCCGTTCAGCTCCGTAGTCACAAGCGGTATGCCACTAAACCAACTTTATACTCCCGCCGAGCCAAAGCCCGCATGCGCAGAACGCCGCTATACCAACGCTCGCGTCACCGCTAAACCAACGCTAAAGCAACGCCGGCTTCAGCGGTGCACCGCTAAGCCAACGCCCGTGTTTTCGATTTTTTTCCCATTTTGTGCGCAGTGACGAGCGTTGTCGAAATTCAGCCCCCCCTCCCTACCGTTCAAGGAACGCTCCAGCAAAGTTCGGGCGGTGTGACCGGGGCCTAAAGTACA
The DNA here is from genome assembly GCF_027579695.1 of Neoarius graeffei. Lineage (NCBI taxonomy): Eukaryota > Metazoa > Chordata > Actinopteri > Siluriformes > Ariidae > Neoarius > Neoarius graeffei. The sequence continues at coordinate 94,803,880 of NC_083575.1, read as the reverse complement.
ACTAACTGAAACGGCTAACCCCAGGCGAGACGGTGCACGGCCCGGGCTGGTCAGGACCGATACGCAGTCACACAGTGGGCAGGGAGGAAGGGGAGAGGTGCAGCGTGAAGAGGTGAGTCTTCAGTCTGGGCTTGAAGGTGGTCAGGGATTCAGCAGTTCTGACCTCAATATGAAGGTCATTCCACCAACGGGGAACCAGGACAGACAGCAGTGTTGAGCGGAGAGGAGGAGGGGCCAGGCGACCAGAAGTAGAGGAGTGGAAAACATCTTTATGAGCTGTGTGCCTTAACAAATGTAGGCCTGTTTATTTGTGCTTTGTATTTTTATTTTCTTTATTTAAAGAGAGCCACATCACCGAGCGTGTTCAGTTTATTTCATTGCATAGTTTGAGGCCGGAAATTAAGGACAGAACTAGAGGAAAATACGATATTGTTTTGTTCACACTGAATTGTGCGAAACCCTCAAAATTATAAAGTTAAGCTGCTTTATTGTTTAAATGCAGTAGGGGAATAAAATACCCACAAAAATAATTTTTCATGTGCCCAGCCTTCTCCTTTCTGGCCTGGACACATACATTTACATAAAGCGAGCAGGTTTGTCCACGCCCACTCTACAAAAACATGAAAAATATCCCTTTAAGGTACATTTACAACAGATTTTAAAAAAAGCGTGAGATTAATTTGTGATTAACACCGAGTTAAGTATGGGCAATTAACACCGAGTTAAGTATGGGCAATAATGTGATTAATCATGATTAAATATTTTAATTGACTGACAGCCCAAATTTTTAAAATACTTCTTTTTCATTTTCTATTTTATTGAATATTGAGTCCTACTTTTTCTCTCTCCCCAATAAATTATTCACAGATATCCCTCTTTCATTCTCTCGTTCTTATTTATTTTTTCTCTCTCTTTGTCTCTGCATTCTCCAAATTCCTCAATTCCGTCATTCCCACTTCCATCCTCTTTTTTCTCGTTCTTTTCTCTCCGATTTGTCTCTTTCCCACATTATCTCTCTGTTATCCCTCTCTAAATTCTTATCCCCTCTTTTTCTCATATTCTTCCTTTCCCTTAGAACGGTCTTCTCCTCTCTACTGATCTGTCTATCTCTCCTGCATCTGTCTTTCTCTTTTGCTGTCTCTCTCTCTCTCTCTCTCTGTGTGTGTGTGTGTGTTTGTGCCTCATGCCGCTTTCACACAATCTGGATGATGTGGGTGGAGGAGTACAGATGGAGGAGGGAACAGCAGGGGGGCAGGATCAGCTGCCACTGCCCCTCACTGGGGTAGACCCCCTGCAGTGACCCAGGGGAGAGAGAGAGAGAGAGAGAGTGAGAGAGAGAGAGAGAGAGAGAGAGAGATAAGCCACTTCATTCAGAGTGGCCACGACTCCCTGCTGCTCTCGGTCCAAGGGCTCATCCTGAGTGAAAGCCCAAAAAGTAAAAAAAAAAGAAATATGTGGAAAAAAGAAGAAGGGCTTAAACGGGGACTGCTCTTCTGCTCTGGTGCGCGTCATGCAGATCTGAGATAATTGTGGCGCTGTCAGAAAAAATCCGAGCGAAACAACAACCACGGTGTGATGATAAAGGACAAACACAGCTCGACTCACTCTAATCAGGAGTCCTGTGGCGTCACAAAGCGCGCAACACAGCAATAACCGAGTATACGCCTCGCTAACATCCACGCTAACGCTGCGCTAAACCGAGCAGGTGATTTCCCAGCATGCCACGAGAGGCGACTAATCACACTCACACGGGGTGGGAGAAGGAGAGGGGTCGGGGGTGAGAACAAAGGACACACACACACAGAAATGCCATCACATATACATCGGAGGAAAATGTCACACAGCAATTTAACACTCCTTCATTTACATATTCATCAGTGGGCGTGACTTCATGCTGAAGTTAAAATTTAACAAAAGAGTTTAAAACGTATTTTAATGAAGAAATAACAAATCTTTATTTTAAACACACACACACACACACACACACTTTCTCTCATTTGTTAAATTTGTTCTTTTTTCTTGCTTTTTTACTTTCCTTTTGTTGATGTGTCTGACTTTTTTGCTCCTTCATTTGTTCTTTCTTTCTTTCTCTTTGTTGATCTGTCTGACTCTATTTTGTTTTTGTTCATTTGTTTGTTCATTCATTTGTTCTTTCTTTCTTTACTAATCACTGTTCTGTCTTTTTTACTTTCTTTTTTCTCTCTTTTCATTCATTTGTTCTTTCTCATTTATTTTTCACTTTCTTTTTGTGGATCCATCTGACTTGTTTTCATTCATTCATTCATTCATTCATTCATTTCTTCTTTCTTTTTAACTTTCTTTCTTTTGGTTGAGCTGTCTCTTTCATTCATTTGTTCTTTCTTTCTTTCTTTCTTTCTTTCTTTCTTTCTTTTGTACTTTCTTATTGTTGATCTGTCTGAATTGTTTTCATTCACTCATTCTTTATCTTTTTTACTTTCTTTCTGTTGATCGGTCACTTTTCATTCATTCATCTTTCTTTCTTTCTTTCTTTCTTTCTTTCTTTTTCTTTCTTTCTGTTGATTTGTTTGACTTGTTTTCTTTGTATTAGTTTGTTCAATCATTTGTTCTTTCTTTCTTTTTTACTTTCTTTCTTTCTGTTGATCTGTCTGACTCTGTCTTTTGTTTTGAGTGGAAAAGCTCAGAGAACCGAGATAATGAGTGTGCGAGAGGAAAACAGGTGAATGAGGCTGCGAGAGCAACAACACACCAATCACAGCTTTCAAGAGGAACTCAAAACTGTTCAGGGTCTGCAGAAAATCTCACCCTGCTCATCTCTCTCTCTCTCTCTCTCTCTCTCTCCATCTTTCCTCCATTGTCTGATTTCATACACTCTTACTTCACCATCATCAAAGCTCACACACTCTCTCATTTATCACTCACTACGTTTACATGCACATAGAGAGAATCGAATTTCTGCCGTTGCTCGACTGAAATCGAAGTTCAAAATGCCATGTATACACCTTAATTCGGCTGAAATTGAACCGAACTTGATTTCTCGGAATCGAGCTACACGACCTAGTTTATGCGATTTCTGCCGAGCTATTTTGCGCATGTATACCCTATCGAGCTAGTTGTCGAGCTACTTCCGGAAGTGACGAGTGACGAGACCACAAGCGGGAAACACAACAGCCTCGGTCGGCATGACAACGAATCATGACAACGGCATGAATCTTTTCTTTTTGTGGCATTGTTTGCACTGTTAAAATTTAGCTCACTTACTGTATCACCAAATACATCTGTACAGCTGTTGCATAGCTGTGAATTGTGTACATAAACAAGTCATTGTATTTGTGTGTGTGTGTATATATGTCCAATATCTGAAGAATGTCAATAAAAACAAAACAACTGAACTTTTTGTGTGTTTATTAAGACACAAGTTAAATTGTAAGCAAAAAAAAATATTTTTTGTAAGCAAAAAATGGACTTTAGAAAAATATTATTGTGCAAAATAAGTTGTCTTGCAAAACAGTGGTCTGCGCCAGACAGTTTGTAGCCATAGTCTACAGCTTGAACACGGAACCTAGTGTTGCCAGATTGGGTGTTTTAAGTGCATTTTAGCGGATTTGAACATGTTTTGGGCTGGAAAACGTCAGCAGTATCTGGCAACACTATAGCTCTTCTTCATGACGACAACCGGAAGTGTACCAACACGATGGGGCGTGTAGCGCCACGTGTGGCTCGGGTGCACAATGCACCTTGCACAATAGCCCGATTTCACTTGTGCATGTAGGATTGGATTTCTCTGGCACCCCTGCTGGGACCCTTTGCTCGATTACCAACAGCAACTCGATTTGGACGTGCATGTAAACGTAGTCAGTGTCTGATCTCTCACTCTCTCTGATCTCAGAAACACTCTCTCCTCTGCCATCTGATCTCACACAATCTCTCCCTCGATGTATGATCTCAAACACACTCCTCCTTCATCTGATCTCAAATACACTCTCTCCACCGTCGTATGAGCTCAAACACACACACACACACACACACACACACGTCTGATCTCAAACACACTCTATCCCCCATCCTCCAAGCTCACACACAGTCTCCTCTGGTGTCTGATCTCAAACACACTCCTCCACAGTCTGATCTCACACTCTCTCTCCCTTTTCATCTGATCTCACACAACCAGTCCACTGTGTCATCTTGTGTCATATTGTGAAGTATTGTTTGGTATTGCATTGTCACATGTTGTATCGTGTTGGAGGATTTGGTAGAGTGTTGTGTAGTGTGTCAGTGGTGTTGTGTTGTGTAGTATGGAGTCAGTGGTATAGTATTATGTAGTATGGAGTCAGTGGTATAGTATTATGTAGTATGGAGTCAGTGGTGTTTTGTTGTGTAGTATGGAGTCAGTGGTGTTGCGTTTTGTAGTATGGAGTCAGTGGTGTTGCGTTTTGTAGTATGGAGTCAGTGGTGTTTTGCTGTGCAGTATTGTGTCAGTGGTGTAGTATTGTGTAGTATGGAGTCAGTGGTGTTGTATTGTGTAGTATGGAGTCAGTGGTGTAGTATTGTGTAGTATGAAGTCAGTGGTGTAGTATTGTGTAGTATGGAGTCAGTGGTGTAGTATAATGTAGTATGGAGTCAGTGGTGTAGTGTTGTGTAGCATGGAGTCAGTGGTGTAGTATTGTGTAGCATGGAGTCAGTGGTGTAGTACTGTGCAGGGTGGAGTCAGTGGTGTAGTATTATGTAGCATGGAGTCAGTGGTGTAGTATAGTGTAGTATGGAGTCAGTGGTGTGGTGTTGTGTAGTATGAAGTCAGTGGTGTAGTATTGTGCAGGGTGGAGTCAGTGGTGTAGTATTGTGTAGCATGGAGTCAGTGTAGTGTTGTGTAGTATGGAGTCAGTGGTGTTGTGTTGTGTAGTATGGTCTCAGTGGTGTTTTGTTCTGTAGCATTGTGTCAGTGGTATAGTATTGTGTAGTATGGAGTCAGTGGTGTTTTGTTGTGTAGTATGGAGTCAGTGGTGTTGTGTTTTGTAGTATGGAGCCAGTGGTGTTTTGCTGTGCAGTATTGTGTCAGTGGTGTAGTATTGTGTAGTATGGAGTCAGTGGAGTTGAATTGTGTAGTATGGAGTCAGTGGTGTAGTATAGTGTAGTATGGAGTCAGTGGTGTAGTACTGTGTAGCATGGAGTCAGTGGTGTAGTACTGTGCAGGGTGGAGTCAGTGGTGTAGTATTGTGTAGCATGGAGTCAGTGGTGTAGTATTGTGTAGCATGGAGTCAGTGGCGTAGTATTGTGTAGTATGGAGTCAGTGGTGTAGTATAGCGTAGTATGGAGTCAGTGGTGTAGTATTGTTTAGTATGGAGTCAGTGGTGTAGTATTGTGCAGGGTGGAGTCAGTGGTGTAGTATTGTGTAGCATGGAGTCAGTGGTGTAGTATTGTGTAGTATGGAGTCAGTGGTGTTGTGTTGTGTAGTATGGTCTCAGTGGTGTTTTGTTCTGTAGCATTGTGTCAGTGGTATAGTATTGTGTAGTATGGAGTCAGTGGTGTTTTGTTGTGTAGTGTGGAGTCAGTGGTGTTGTGTTTTGTAGTATGGAGTCAGTGGTGTTTTGCTGTGCAGTATTGTGTCAGTGGTGTAGTATTGTGTAGTACGGAGTCAGTGGTGTTTTGTTGTGCAGTATTGTGTCAATGGCGTAGTATTGTGTAGTATGGAGTCAGTGGTGTTGTGTTGTGTAGTATGGAGTCAATGGTGTTTTGTTGTGTAGTATGGAGTCAGTGGTGGTGTGTTGTGTAGTATGGTCTCAGTGGCGTTTTGCTCTGTGGTATTTTGTCAGTGGTGTAGTATTGTGTAGCATGGAGCCAGTGGTGTAGTATAGCGTAGTATGGAGTCAGTGGTGTAGTATTGTTTAGTATGGAGTCAGTGGTGTAGTATTGTGTAGTATGGAGTCAGTGGTGCTGTGTTGTGTAGTATGGAGTCAGTGGTGTTTTGTTGTGCAGTATTGTGTCAATGGCGTAGTATTCTGTAGTATGGAGTCAGTGGTGTTGTGTTGTGTAGTATGGAGTCAATGGTGTTTTGTTGTGTAGTATGGAGTCAGTGGTGGTGTGTTGTGTAGTATGGTCTCAGTGGCGTTTTGCTCTGTAGTATTTTGTCAGTGGTGTAGTATTGTGTAGTATGGAGTCAGTGGTGTAGTATTGTGTGGTATGGAGTCAGTGGTGTGGTATTGTGTAGTATGGAGTCAGTGGTGTTTTGTTATGCAGTATTGTGTCAGTGGTGTATTATTGTGTAGCATGGAGTCAATGGTGTTGTGTTGTGTAGTATGGAGTCAGTGGTGTTGTGTTGTGTAGTATGGAGTCAGTGGTGTTTTGTTGTGCAGTATTGTGTCAGTGGTGTAGTATTGTGTAGTATGGAGTCAGTGGTGTTGTGTTGTGCAGTATTGTGTCAGTGGTGTAGTATTGTGTGGTATGGAGTCAGTGGTGTTGTGTTGTATGGTGTCAGTTGTGTAGTACGGAGTCAGTAGTGTAGTATTGAGTGGTATGGAGTCAGTGGTGTTGTGTTGTGTAATATGGAGTCAGTGGTGTTGTGTTGTGTAGTATGGAGTCAGTGGTGTAGTATTGTGTAGTATGGAATCGGTGGTGTTTTGTTGTGTAGTATGGAATCAATGGTGTTGTGTTGTGTGGTATGCAGTCAGTGGTGCTGTGTTAGGCTGGATTGTGTAGTATGAAGCCAGTGGTGTTTTGTTGTGTAGTATGGAGTCAGTGGTGTTGTGTCATGTAGTATGCAGTCAGTGGTGTTGTGTTGTGTAGGATGCACTCAGTGGTGTTGTGTAGTATGGAGTCAGTGATGTTTTTTGTGTAGTATGGCATCAGTGGTGTTTGTTGTTCAGTATTGTGTCAGTGATGTAGTATTGTGTAGTATGGAGTCAGTGGTGTTTTGTTGTGTAGTATGGAGTCAGTGTTGTTGTGGTGTGTTGTGTAGTATGGAGTCAGTGGTGTTGTGTTGTGTAGTATGGAGTCAGTGGTGTTGTGGTGTGTTGTGTAGTATGGAGTCAGTGGTGTTGTGTTGTGTAGTATGGAGTCAGTGGTGTTGTGGTGTGTTGTGTAGTATGGAGTCAGTGTTGTTGTGTAGTATGGAGTCAGTGGTGTTTTATTGTGTAGTATGGAGTCAGTGATGTTTTGTTGTGTAGTATGGAGTCAGTGGTGTTGTGTAGTATGGAGTCAGTGGTTGTGGCAGCGGGCGCGTGGTCAAGCACGAGGGAAGGAGGGCGGAGTCAGGGAAGGTAAGTGGCGGAATCACTGCACCTGACGGGAATTAACCTGTGTTTGTGTGTCTTCCCTGGTGACTACGCCCTGTAAGAGGAGAGGGAGAGTGGAGGAAGGGAGCTACTTCCCAACCTGGATACTTGTGGGCGGGCGTGCGTGTGTGTGTGTAGCTAAAAGCTGAAAAGCTACAATAAACGATTTTTTGAGAACTCAGTTCTGGCCTGCCGTGCTTCTGTGCTCCACCCACCTAGAACACTTGCTACAGTGGTGCTGAAACCCAGGAACGGAGCACAGGAGAGAACAGCTCCATGGAGTCCTCCCTCTTCAAGGACCTGATCCATGCCCTCGCCAGGGCCCAACAGAGCCAGCACCAGGCACTGGTCGCCCTCCGGAAGGAACAGGAGCAAAGGTTCGAGGCCCTGGTGCTGGCGCAGCAGGAAGATTACCAGGCGTTCTGGGACCTACTCGCGTCGGCGGGGTCCACCACCTCCACCGCTGCGGGCCCTCCCCACCTCACCCTAATGAAGATGGGCCCACACGACGACTCCAAGGCCTTCCTCGCTCTCTTTGAGCAGGCAGCAGAGGCGTGGGGTTGGCTGGTGGAACAGCGCACAGCGCACCTCCTCCCCCTGCTCACAGGCGAGGTGCAGCTGGCCGTGCTACAGCTCCCCGCCAACAGCCGGCTGGTCTACGCGGACCTCCGCAGGGCCGTCCTCCAGCGCGTGGGTCACAATCCGGAGCAGCAGTGGCAGCGCTTCTGCGCGCTCTGCCTGGAGGAGGTCAGCCAGCCGTTCGTGTTTGGCCAGCAACTCCGGGACGCCTGCTGCCGGTGGCTGAGGGCCGACAACTGCAACGCCGAGGAAATCATCGATCTGGTGGCGCTGGAGCAGTTCGTCGCTCGACTTCCGGAAGGAACCGCGGAGTGGGTCCAGTGCCATCGCCCGGCGTCGCTGGATCAGGCCATTGAGCTGGCCGAGGAGCATATAGCAGCCGTTCCAACGTCAGGACAGCGTGTCTCCCCTTCTCCCCTCCCCTCTCTCTCTCCCCTTCTGTTCCTCGCCCTCGCCCCATTCCCCCACCGTGGAGGCGGGGGCCGGCTCCACCCCAGCCGGCCTGCCGCACCGGCGGTGTCCTACCGTTTCCTACTTCCGTGTCTGTGTCTTCCCCCCCCCCTCAGGTGAGTGATATCCGGAACACCGGTGCAGAGAGAGAGCCTGGGCCGGTGTGCTGGTGCTGTGGGGAGCCGGGGCACCTTCAGCATCAGTGCTTGGCGATGGAGGTGGGCACGGTGGTCCGGATCCCCAACACGCCAGGAACCACCCTCGATCGGGCCGGAGCATATCGCATACCGGTGAGTATCCAAGGGGATACGTATCAGGCTTTGGTGGACTCCGGCTGCAATCAGACCTCAATCTACCAAAGCCTGGTGCAAGACGAGACATCGGGAAGAGCACAGTTGGTGAAGGTGTTGTGTGTGCATGGGGATGTTCACAACTACCCTTTCGTGTCAGTCCACATTCTGTTTCGAGGGGAGAAATTTAGAGTACAGGCGGCGGTTAATCCTCGCCTTACCCACTCGATAATTTTGGGGACTGATTGCCCGGGATTTCAGGATTTAATGACGCACTTAGTGAAGAGTGGGTCCTGCCATAGTTCAGCAAAGGGAGGTCCCGGTCTGGCATTGGCGGGAGCAGCTGTCACAGAGCCGTCTACGTCATCACCGCGTAAGAGTGAGGAGCAGCAGGCCCTTCCTCCCTCTCTCGGGGAATCCCTCGCGGATTTTCCGTTAGAGCAATCACGAGACAGTCTCTGCGGCATGCATTTGACCAAGTGAGAGTAATCAATGGTCAAATGCTCCAGCCAAACGCCACCCCATCCTTGCCCTATTTTTCCATTATTAAGGATAGGTTATACCAAGCGATGCAGGACACTCAGACTAAGGAGCAAATAACCCAACTTTTGATCCCAAAGAGCCGCCGGGAATTGGTATTCCAGGCGGCTCACTTTAATCCCATGGCTGGACACTTGGGGCAGGATAAGACACTAGCCCAAATAATGGCCTGGTTCTATTGGCCAGGCATTCGCGGCGATGTCCATAGGTGTGTACAGCATACCGCGAATGCCAGTTAGTAAATCCAGCGCCATCCCAAAAGCACCTTTGCGCCCTCTACCATTAATCGAGACCCCGTTCGAAAGAATTGGGATGGATCTCGTCGGGCCATTAGATCGGTCAACACGAGGGTATCACTTTATTTTAGTTCTGGTGGACTATGCAACACGTTATCCGGAAGCAGTGCAGCTTCACAATATCTCCACATGTAGTATTGCGGAAGCACTCTTCAACGTCACCTCCTGAGTCGGAATCCCCAAAGAGATTCTGGCTGATCAGGGCACTACGTTTATGTCACGCAAACTGCGTGAACTGTATGGGTTACTGGGAATCAAGCCCATCCGCACCAGCATTTATCACCCACAAACGGACGGCTTAGTCGAACGGTTTAATCGCACCCTCAAAAACATAATTAAAAAATTTGTAAGCAAGGATGCATGTAACTGGGATAAATGGCTCGAGCCCCTGCTTTTCACAGTGCGAGAGGTCCCACAAGCCTCCACAGGGTTCTCCCCGTTTGAATTATTATATAGGCGTAAGCCGCGTGGCATCCTAGATGTGCTGCGGGAAAATTGGGAGGAGAGACCTTCCCCGAGCAAATATGAAATTCAATACATTATTGACCTGCGCGCAAAACTCCACACACTCACACACCTAACCCAGGAGAATTTGCGGCAGGCTCAAGAATGTCAAGTCCGCCTGTACAACAGGGGCATGTACTTTAGGGAATTCACACCGGGAGACAAAGTACTCATGTTGTTGCCCACGTCGAGCTCTAAATTAATCGCCAGGTGGCAAGGACCCTTTGAGGTCACACGGAGAGTCGGGGACATCGACTATGAGGTGAGGCGAATGGACAGGGGTGGGGCGTTACAGATATACCACCTCAATCTGTTAAAACGTTGGCGCAAGGAGGTCCCCGTGGCACTGGTGTCAGTGGTTCCAGAGAAGGCGGAGCTGGGGCCGGAGGTTCAAAAGGGAAAATCGGCATCACCCACCGCTCCGGTCCCCTGTGGAGCCCACCTCTCCCCAACCCAGCTCGCGGAGGTCGCCTGGTTGCAAACAGAATTTTCTGACGTGTTCTCGCCCCTGCCCAGCCACACCCACCTTATAGAACACCACATTGAGACGCCCCCGGGGGTAGTAGTATGCAGCCGCCCTTACAGACTGCCCTAGCACAAGAAAAAGGTGGTTCGGGAAGAACTCGAGGCCATGCTCGAAATGGGCATCGTCAAGAAGTCCCACAGTGACTGGAGCAGTCCGGTGGTCTTGGTTCCCAAGGCCGACGGGTCGGTCCGGTTCTGTGTGGACTATAGAAAAGTCAACGCAGTGTCTAAATTTGACGCTTACCCAATGCCTCGTATTAACGAGTTGCTCGATCAACTAGGCACGGCTCATTTTTATTCGACACTGGATTTGACAAAGGGATATTGGCAGATCCCCTTGACTCCAATATCCCAAGAGAAAATGGCCTTTTCCACACCGTTTGGCTTACACCAGTTGGTCACACTTCCGTTTGGGCTGTTTGGGGCACCCGCTACGTTCCAGCGGCTTATGGATAGGGTCCTCCGCCCTCACACCACCTATGCAGCCGCATACCTAGATGACATTATTATTTATAGTAATGACTGGCCGTGGCACCTAAAACACCTGAAGGCCGTCCTGGGGTCGCTGAGGCGAGCGGGGTTCACAGCCAACCCGAAGAAGTGTGTGATTGGGCGGGTGGAAGTACAGTATCTGGGCTTCCACTTGGGCAATGGGCAGGTGTGTCCCCAAATCAATAAGACAGCAGCGATTGCGGCCTGCCCGAGGCCCAAGACCAAAAAGGGGGTGAGACAGTTCCTGGGGCTGGCTGGCTACTATCATAGGTTTATACCTAATTATTCGGACATCACCAGCCCGCTGACTGATCTCACTAAAAAGGGGTCTGTTCTGTCCCAGGAGGTGGAGGGGGAGGACCCTTCCAGTGCTGTATGTCAGCCGCAAGCTGTCGATACGCGAGGGCAGGTACAGCACCATAGAGAAGGAATGCCTCGCCATCAAGTGGGTGGTCCTCGCCCTCCGCTACTATCTGCTGGGGCGCCCTTTCACCCTCTGGTCGGACCACGCGCCCCTGCAGTGGCTCCACTGCATGAAGGATGCCAACACGCAGATCACCTGTTGATATCTGGCACTCCAGCCATTTAAGTTCGAGGTGGTCCACAGGCCGGGGGTGCAGATGGTTGTGGCGGACTTCCTCTCCTGTCAAGGGGGGGGGGGGGGGTCGGCTGCAGGCCGGACGGCTCCCTGGCCTGAGTCGGACAGTGGGGATATATGGCAGCGGGGGCGTGGTCAAGTGTCGGTCTGTGAATGGAGGGGGGAGTCAGGGAAGGTAATTGGCGGAATCACTGCACCTGACGGGAATTAACCTGTGTTTGTGTGTCTTCCCCAGTGACCGCGCCCTGTAAGAGGAGAGGGAGAGCCGAGGAAGGGAGCTACTTCCCAACCTGGATACTTGTGGGCGGGCGTGCGCGTGTGTAGTGAAAAGCTGAAAAGCTACAATAAACGAGTTTTTGAGAACTCAGTTCTGGCCTGCCATGCTTCTGTGCTCCACCCACCTAGAACACTTGCTACAGTGGTGTTGTGTAGTATGGTGTCAGTGGTGTTACATTGTGTAGTATGCAGTCAGTGGTGTTGTTTTGCTGTGTAGTATGCAGTCAGTGGTGTTGTGTAGTATGGAGTCAGTGATGTTGTGTAGTATGGAGTCAGTGGTGTTGTGTAGTATGGAGTCAGTGATGTTGTGTAGTATGGAGTCAGTGATGTTGTGTAGTATGAAGTCAGTGGTGTTGTGTAGTATGGAGTCAGTGATGTTGTGTAGTATGAAGTCAGTGGTGTTGTGTAGTATGGAGTCAGTGATGTTGTGTAGTATGGAGTCAGTGATGTTGTGTAGTATGAAGTCAGTGGTGTTGTGTAGTATGGAGTCAGTGATGTTGTGTAGTATGAAGTCAGTGATGTTGTGTAGTATGAAGTCAGTGGTGTTGTGTAGTATGGATTCAGTGATGTTGTGTAGTATGGAGTCAGTGGTGTTGTGTAGTATGGAGTCAGTGGTGTTGTGTAGTACGGAGTCAGTGATGTTGTGTAGTACGGAGTCAGTGGTGTTGTGTAGTATGCAGTCAGTGATGTTGTGTAGTATGGAGTCAGTGGTGTTGTGTAGTATGAAGTCAGTGGTGTTGTGTAGTATGAAGTCAGTGATGTTGTGTAGTATGAAGTCAGTGATGTTGTGTAGTATGGAGTCAGTGGTGTTGTGTAGTATGCAGTCAGTGGTGTTGTGTAGTATGAAGTCAGTGATGTTGTGTAGTATGGAGTCAGTGGTGTTGTGTAGTATGGAGTCAGTGGTGTTGTGTAGTATGGAGTCAGTGATGTTGTGTAGTATGGAGTCAGTGATGTTGTGTAGTATGGAGTCAGTGGTGTTGTGTAGTATGGAGTCAGTGGTGTTGTGTAGTATGGAGTCAGTGATGTTGTGTAGTATGAAGTCAGTGGTGTTGTGTAGTATTGAGTCAGTGATGTTGTGTATTATGAAGTCAGTGGTGTTGTGTAGTATGAAGTCAGTGGTGTTGTGTAGTATGGAGTCAGTGATGTTGTGTAGTATGAAGTCAGTGATGTTGTGTAGTATGAAGTCAGTGGTGTTGTGTAGTATGGAGTCAGTGATGTTGTGTAGTATGAAGTCAGTGGTGTTGTGTAGTATGGAGTCAGTGGTGTTGTGTAGTATGAAGTCAGTGGTGTTGTGTAGTATGGAGTCAGTGATGTTGTGTAGTATGCAGTCAGTGATGTTGTGTAGTATGCAGTCAGTGATGTGTAGTATGGAGTCAGTGATGTTGTGTAGTATGCAGTCAGTGGTGTTGTGTAGTATGGAGTCAGTGATGTTGTGTAGTATGCAGTCAGTGGTGTTGTGTAGTATGGAGTCAGTGATGTTATGTAGTATGAAGTCAGTGGTGTTGTGTAGTATGGAGTCAGTGATGTTGTGTAGTATGAAGTCAGTGGTGTTGTGTAGTATGGAGTCAGTGATGTTGTGTAGTATGAAGTCAGTGGTGTAGTGTAGTATGGAGTCAGTGACGTTGTGTAGTATGAAGTCAGTGGTGTTGTGTAGTATGGAGTTAGTGGTGTTGTGTAGTATGAAGTCAGTGGTGTTGTGTAGTATGGAGTCAGTGATGTTGTGTAGTATGCAGTCAGTGATGTTGTGTAGTATGAAGTCAGTGGTGTTGTGTAGTATGGAGTCAGTGGTGTTGTGTAGTATGGAGTCAGTGATGTTGTGTAGTATGAAGTCAGTGATGTTGTGTAGTATGAAGTCAGTGATGTTGTGTAGTATGGAGTCAGTGATGTTGTGTAGTATGCAGTCAGTGGTGTTGTGTAGTATGGAGTCAGTGATGTTGTGTAGTATGAAGTCAGTGATGTTGTGTAGTATGAAGTCAGTGGTGTTGTGTAGTATGGAGTCAGTGATGTTGTGTAGTATGAAGTCAGTGGTGTTGTGTAGTATGGAGTTAGTGATGTTGTGTAGTATGAAGTCAGTGGTTTAGTGTAGTATGGAGTCAGTGGTGTTGTGTAGTATGAAGTCAGTGGTGTTGTGTAGTATGGAGTCAGTGGTGTTGTGTAGTATGGAGTCTTTGATGTTGTGTAGTATGCAGTCAGTGGTGTTGTGTAGTATGGAGTCTTTGATGTTGTGTAGTATGCAGTCAGTGGTGTTGTGTAGTATGAAGTCAGTGATGTTGTGTAGTATGAAGTCAGTGATGTTGTGTAGTATGGAGTCAGTGGTGTTGTGTAGTATGGAGTCTTTGATGTTGTGTAGTATGCAGTCAGTGGTGTTGTGTAGTATGGAGTCTTTGATGTTGTGTAGTATGGAGTCTTTGATGTTGTGTAGTATGCAGTCAGTGGTGTTGTGTAGTATGAAGTCAGTGATGTTGTGTAGTATGAAGTCAGTGATGTTGTGTAGTATGGAGTCAGTGGTGTTGTGTAGTATGGAGTCAGTGGTGTTGTGTAGTATGGAGTCAGTGATGTTGTGTAGTATGGAGTCAGTGATGTTGTGTAGTATGGAGTCAGTGGTGTTGTGTAGTATGGAGTCAGTGGTGTTGTGTAGTATGGAGTCAGTGATGTTGTGTAGTATGAAGTCAGTGGTGTTGTGTAGTATTGAGTCAGTGATGTTGTGTAGTATGAAGTCAGTGGTGTTGTGTAGTATGAAGTCAGTGATGTTGTGTAGTATGAAGTCAGTGGTGTTGTGTAGTATGGAGTCAGTGATGTTGTGTAGTATGAAGTCAGTGGTGTTGTGTAGTATGGAGTCAGTGGTGTTGTGTAGTATGGAGTCAGTGGTGTTGTGTAGTATGGAGTCAGTGATGTTGTGTAGTATGAAGTCAGTGGTGTTGTGTAGTATGGAGTCAGTGATGTTGTGTAGTATGCAGTCAGTGATGTTGTGTAGTATGCAGTCAGTGATGTGTAGTATGGAGTCAGTGATGTTGTGTAGTATGCAGTCAGTGGTGTTGTGTAGTATGGAGTCAGTGATGTTATGTAGTATGAAGTCAGTGGTGTTGTGTAGTATGGAGTCAGTGATGTTGTGTAGTATGAAGTCAGTGGTGTTGTGTAGTATGGAGTCAGTGATGTTGTGTAGTATGAAGTCAGTGGTGTAGTGTAGTATGGAGTCAGTGACGTTGTGTAGTATGAAGTCAGTGGTGTTGTGTAGTATGGAGTCAGTGGTGTTGTGTAGTATGAAGTCAGTGGTGTTGTGTAGTATGGAGTCAGTGATGTTGTGTAGTATGCAGTCAGTGATGTTGTGTAGTATGAAGTCAGTGATGTTGTGTAGTATGGAGTCAGTGATGTTGTGTAGTATGCAGTCAGTGGTGTTGTGTAGTATGGAGTCAGTGATGTTGTGTAGTATGAAGTCAGTGATGTTGTGTAGTATGAAGTCAGTGGTGTTGTGTAGTATGGAGTCAGTGATGTTGTGTAGTATGAAGTCAGTGGTGTTGTGTAGTATGGAGTTAGTGATGTTGTGTAGTATGAAGTCAGTGGTTTAGTGTAGTATGGAGTCAGTGGTGTTGTGTAGTATGAAGTCAGTGGTGTTGTGTAGTATGGAGTCAGTGGTGTTGTGTAGTATGGAGTCTTTGATGTTGTGTAGTATGAAGTCAGTGGTGTTGTGTAGTATGCAGTCAGTGGTGTTGTGTAGTATGGAGCCAGTGGTGTTTTATTGTGTTGTACAGTGCCAGTGATCTTGTATTGTATAGTGCAGTGGCAGTGGTGTGGTATTGTGTCATATTATATTGTACGCTGTTGTGTCTTTTCGTGTCCGTGGTGTAAATTGTGTTTTTCTGACACAGTTTATTGTGCAGTTTGCGCTCAGCCTGATTCTCTCAGTGTGTCGGTGTGTTTATTGATGAGTGCAAGAGATGCTCTTTACACACAGCACTCCATATCCGTCCACTGTGACTCTACCTTGTCCTCATAAACTCACACACACACACAGTGTGTGTGTGTGTGTGTGTGAATGTTTTACACCCTAAACACTCACACATCGACATTTAACACACTCAGTCTGCCACACCACTGGTTGTTGTATTATACACTCTCTCCCTCTCTCTCTCTCTGTCTCTCTATTTCCATCTCTCTTGCTGTATTTCTCTCTCTTTCTCACTTGCTAAAACTTTGTCCATCAAATTCTGAGTCTTTCTTTCTTTCTTTCTTTCTTTCTTTCTTTCTTTCTTTCTTTCTTTCACTACCACTCCTCATTTCACTCAGTTTATTTCTCCAATCTTCCATTTTTCTGTTCCCCTTTTATTCCACTTTACAGCATTTTCTTACTCTATTTCTCGCTCTGCTATTCTCTCTCTCTCTCTCTCTCTCTCTCCTCTCACTGTGTATCAGTCAGTTAACCTTTCACTCATTTACAGCTCTTAGATTGCGGAACGCTGCTTTAAATGAACAGACGCAATCTCATGAATAAATTAATATTTACAAAACAGATTGGCAGTGATAAAGAAAAGGTCACCAAGTGTGTTGTATGTTTTGTTCATGTTATCTTTTCTCTCTCTCGCTCTCTCTCTCTGCTTCCCTATTTTTTCTTCTCCCCTCTTAATCATGCATCTCTCCTCTCCATTACTCCTCTCTATACACATCTCCGTTCTCTCTTTTTCTCTCCCATTACTCTTTCTATTTTTTCCTCCTGTTTCCTTTCCTTACATTTTTCCTTTTTATATCCCTTTATCCTCTCTCCCTCCCCTCGTCTGCGTTTCAGCATCACACTGCTTATGTAACAGAGAGGCAGATCGATAGCGTATGAGCTTTAATCTGTGATTAATTTTATTCAGTAATTCATTAGCATTTGTCTTTAGCCTTATCCAGATGGCCAGTCAAGAACTAACACTCCTCCACCTCTCCCTTCATCCCTCCTTCCCTTTGACTGACAGAGAGAGATGAATGATGTTAGCTTAGCCTGCTAATGACTAATGAGGCTTGACTGACAATCAGAGGAAGCGTGTGTGTGTGCGCGCTGCATTCGTAGCCGTGTATCATGAGCTGCTTAGAAACATGTTCGAGTCTGTCAATTAAAACACTCTTGTGAAAATGGTGACAGAGTTGAAACGTGAAAATACACATGGCTAGCAACTAATGATGTCTCTCTCTCTCACACACACACACACACACACACAGAATCTAAGTGATGGAAAGTTGAGTTCATACTGACTAACTTGGAAATTATACTGTGTGTGTGTGTGTGTGTGTGTGTGTGTGTGTGTGTGTGTGTGTGTGTGTGTGAGATCATGCAATAATGGTTACTTCCTGTACAAACTGGTCTCTCCACCGTGGGTCTGTGTTTTAGTGCGGGACACCGCAATCAAGAAAGAAAGACAAAAAGAAGAGGTTAAAAAATTCCCCTATTGTATTTCAGTGTGTGATTATTTGTGCATTCCAGAGCGAGGAATGAGCGAGGGATGAGTGAGGGAAGAGTGGAGAAACACTGCAGTCTCGAAGAAGCTTAAGTGAGGTGTTGATTCCGTACAGTGCCATCCTTCCATCCCTTCACGTTATTTACTCATTTCATGCCTAAGCACTCATGACTACCAGAGTCCAAAAAGTGACAGAGCCACAAAAGAGCCGAACAAAGAGAAGAAACATGGTGGAATTACTCTGTGTGTGTGTGTGTGTGTGTGTGTGTGTGTGTGTGGTTATTTTCTGTGGACTTAAAACAGCTTATCACGCTGTGCAAACACAGACTATAAACACAAATGAACCTCACACAATAATTTCTAAACCCTAAATCAGAAGCCACGCCTCCTACACTGTGACTAATAGGTACAGAGGCCACACCTCCTTCATCAAGACTAATAGTTACATCAACCACGCCTCCTTTACCGCGACTCATGGGGACAGAGGCGCTGCCTACTACACTAAGACTGATAGGTACAGAGGCCACGCCTCCTTCACTGTGACTGATGTGTCGAGGCCATGCCCCCTTCAATGTGACAGAGGTACAGAGGCCACACGTCCCTCAGAGTGACTAACAGACAAGAAGGACACCCTTCCTTCACCTCCTTCAATGTGTGTGTGTGTGTGTGTGTGTGTGTGTGTGTGTGTGTGTGTGTTTTGCATTCCTAGTCATGTCTCATGAGCTCCTCAGAAACACATTTGAGTCTCTCAGTTAAAACACAGCTGCAAAAATGTGACTGAGTGGACGGGGACACACACACACACACACACACACACACACACACACACACACAGTCATATCAAATTCATTTACAAAAGGTTAAAAGTTTTATACAAAAGGATGGGTTAATGAGCTTAAACCATCATTTATCGATCCTGTAGCTCACAGTGAATCCCTTAAACCCTGCACCCTTAACCCTAAACCTTATACCCTAAACCCTACATCAAACACCCTTAACCCTAGTCCCTAAAACCTACAACCTAAACTATAAACCCTAAACCTTGTATTGGACACTCTGATATCTCGACCACAAACCTTACCTGTTAACCACTAACCATATACCCTAAATAATACACCCAAATTCCACACTGTAGTTTCTACACACTAAACCCTATACTCTATACTCTACACTCCAAACCCTACACCATTATTCCTACACCCTAAACCCCATGCCCTACACCCTAAACCCTACACCCTTCCACAAGAATCCCCCATCATTTAGTTTATAGGAGTTTAAAATTTACACATTTAATTTTATACCTTAAAATCTAGACCCTGAACTCTGTACCCTAACCATCCACCCTAAACTTCATACCCATAACCCTACATTCTACACCCTGAGCCTTACACCCTTCTCCCTACACCCTAAAACCTACATCCTACAGTGGTGCTTGAAAGTTTGTGAACCCTTTAGAATTTTCTATATTTCTGCATAAATATGACCTAAAACATCATCAGATTTTCACACAAGTCCTAAAAGTAGATAAAGAGAACCCAGTTAAACAAATGAGACAAAAATATTCTACTTGGTCATTTATTTATTGAGGAAAATGATCCAATATTACATATCTGTGAGTGGCAAAAGTATGTGAACCCCTAGGATTAGCAGTTAATTTGAAGGTGAAATTAGAGTCAGGTGTTTTCAATCAGTGGGATGACAATCAGGTGTGAGTGGGCACCCTGTTTTATTTAAAGAACCGGGATCTATCAAAGTCTGATCTTCACAACACATGTTTGTGGAAGTGTATCATGGCATGAACAAAGGAGATTTCTGAGGACCTCAGAAAAAGCGTTGTTGATGCTCATCAGGCTGGAAAAGGTTACAAAACCATCTCTAAAGAGTTTGGACTCCACCAATCCACAGTCAGACAGATTGTGTACAAATGGAGGAAATTCAAGACCATTGTTACCCTCCCCAGGAGTGGTCGACCAACAAAGATCACTCCAAGAGCAAGGCGTGTAATAGTCGGCGAAGTCACAAAGGACCCCAGGGTAACTTCTAAGCAACTGAAGGCCTCTCTCACATTGGCTAATGTTAATGTTCATGAGTCCACCATCAGGAGAACAGTGAACAACAATGGTGTGCATGGCAGGGTTGCAAGGAGAAAGCCACTGTTCTCCAAAAAGAACATTGCTGCTCGTCTGCAGTTTGCTAAAGATCACGTGGACAAGCCAGAAGGCTATTGGAAAAATGTTTTGTCAACGGATGAGACCAAAATAGAACTTTTTGGTTTAAATGAGAAGTGTTATGTTTGGAGAAAGGAAAACACTGCATTCCAGCATAAGAACCTTATCCCATCTGTGAAACACGATGGTGGTAGTATCATGGTTTGGGCCTGTTTTGCTGCATCTGAGCCAAGACGGCTTGCCATCATTGATGGAACAATGAATTCTGAATTATACCAGCGAATTCTAAAGGAAAATGTCAGGACATCTGTCCATGAACTGAATCTCAAGAGAAGGTGGGTCATGCAGCAAGACAACGGCCCTAAGCACACAAGTCGTTCTACCAAAGAATGCTTAAAGAAGAATAAAGTTAATGTTTTGGAATGGCCAAGTCAAAGTCCTGACCTTAATCCAATGGAAATGTTGTGGAAGGACGTGAAGCGAGCAGTTCATGTGAGGAAACCCACCAACACCCCAGAGTTGAAGCTGTTCTGTACGGAGGAATGGGCTAAAATTCCTCCAAGCCGGTGTGCAGGACTGATCAACAGTTACCGCAAACGTTTAGTTGCAGTTGTTGCTGCACAAGGGGGTCACACCAGATACTGAAAGCAAAGGTTCACATACTTTTGCCACTCACAGATATATAATATTGAATAATTTTCCTCAATAAATAAATGACCAAGTATAATATTTTTGTCTCATTTGTTCTCTTTATCTACTTTTCGGACTTGTGTGAAAATCTGATGATGTTTTTGGTCATATTTATGCAGAAATATAGAAAATTCTAAAGGGTTCACAAACTTTCAAGCACCACTGTATACCCTAAATCACACACCCTAAATTATGCATCCTACACCCAAAACTCTATACCCTAAACCCCAAAAATCCTACACCCGAAACTCTATACCCTACACCCTAGATTCTACACCCTGCACCCTAACTCGCACACCCTAAAATC
>NC_083575.1:94625986-94773486 GCF_027579695.1 Neoarius graeffei | reverse complement strand
ACACTGGGAACATAGGACACTGGGAAGATAAGACCCTGTGGAGATAAAACCCTGGGAAGATAAGACCCTGGGAAAATAGGACACTGGGAACATAGGGCACTGGGAAGATAGGACACTGGGAATATAGGACACTGGGAAGATAAGACCCTTTGAAGATAAAACCCTGGGAAGATAAGACCCTGGGAAAATAGGACACTGGGAACATAGGGCACTGGGAAAATAGGACACTGGGAACAAAGGACACTGCGAAGATAAGACCCTGGGAAAATAGGACTCTGTGAACATCTGAGACTGGGAAGCTAAGACCCTGGGAACATAGGACACTGGGAAGATAAGACCCTGGGAAATACGGCCCTGGGAAGATAGGACATTGGGAAAATAGGACCCTGGGAATATAGAACTCAGGGAACATCGGAGACTGGTAAGATAAGACCCTGGGAAAATAGGACACTGGGAACATAGGACCCTGAGAAGATAGGGCCCTGAGAAATACGGCCATGGGAAGATAAGACCCTGGGAAAATAGGGCCCTGGGAAGATAGGACCCTGGGAAGATAGGACACTGAGAACTTACGGCCCTGGGAACATAGGACACTGGGAAGATAGGACCCTGGGAACTTACGGCCCTGGGAACATAGGACACTGGGAAGATAAGATCCTAGGAAGATAAGATCCTGAGAAGCTAGGACCCTGGGAACTTATGGCCCTGGGGACATAAGACACTGAGAAGGTAAGACTCTGGGAACAGAGGACACTGGGAAGTTAGGACCCTAGGAACAAATGACCTTGTGACCATAGAACCCTGAGAACAGAAGGACCCTCAGAACATAAGATCCTGAGAACATATGCCCCTGGGAAGATAGGAACCTGGGAAGATAGGACACTGGGAAAATAGGGCACTGGGAAGATAAGACCCTGGGAAAATAGGGCCCTGGGAAGATAGGACCCTGGGAAGATAGGACACTGAGAACTTACGGCCCTGGGAACATAGGACACTGGGAAGATAGGACCCTGGGAACTTACGGCCCTGGGAACATAGGACACTGGGAAGATAAGATCCTAGGAAGATAAGATCCTGAGAAGCTAGGACCCTGGGAACTTATGGCCCTGGGGACATAAGACACTGAGAAGGTAAGACTCTGGGAACAGAGGACACTGGGAAGTTAGGACCCTAGGAACAAATGACCTTGTGACCATAGAACCCTGAGAACAGAAGGACCCTCAGAACATAAGATCCTGAGAACATATGCCCCTGGGAAGATAGGAACCTGGGAAGATAGGACACTGGGAAAATAGGGCACTGGGAAGATAAGACTCTGGGAAGATAGAACCCTGAGAAGATAGGGCTCTGGGAACATATCACCCTGGGAAGATAGGACACTGGGAAGATAGGACCCTGGGAAGATAGGACACTGGGAAGATAAGATCCTAGGAAGACAGGATCTTGGGAACTTACCACCCTGGGAAGATAGGACACTGGGAAGACAGGACCCTGAGAAGCTAGGACCCTGGGAACTTATGACCATGGGAACATAAGACACTAAGAAGATAAGACTCTGGGAATAGAGGACACTGGAAAGATAGGACCCTGGGAACATAATGATCCTCAGAACATAAGATCTTGAGAACATAGGACCCTGGGAAGATAGGACCCTGGGAAGATAGGACACTGGGAACAGAGGGAACCTAGGAAGATAGGACCCTGGGAAGACAGGACCCTGGGAACATAAAACCTTGAGAACTTAGGACCCTGGTAAGATAGGACCCTGGGAACAGAAGGACCCTGACAAGATAGGACCCTGGGAAGATAGGTCCCTGGAAACATAAGACCTTGAGAACATAGGACCCTGGGAAGAGAGGACCATGGGGACATATGACCTAGAGTACATAGGACCCTGGGAAGATAGGACCCTGGGAACAGAAGGACCCTGGGAAGATAGGACCCTGGGAACAGAAGGACCCTGGGAACATAGGACCTTGAGAACATAGGACCCTGGGAAGACAGGACCCTGGGAAGAGAGGGCCATCGGGACATAAGACCTAGAGTACATAGGACCCTGGGAAGATAGGACCCTGGGAAGATAGGGCCTTGGGAACATAAGACCTTGAGAACATAGGCCCCTAGGAAGAGTAGGACCCTGGGAACTTATGACCCAAGGAACTTAGGATCCAGTGAAAATAGAACCCTTGGAACATAGGACCCTGGGAAGATAGGACTATGAGAACATAGAGCCCTGGGAAGAAAGGTCCTTGGTAATAGAACGACCCTGGGAATAGAAAGGTTCTGAGAACTTAGGACCCAGGAAATTCAGGACCCAGGGAATAGAAGGATCCTGCAAAAACAGAACCATGAGAGCATAGGACCCTTGAAAGATAGGACTATGGTAAATTAGGACTCTGGGATTAGAAGGACTCTGGGAATAGAAGAAGGCTGGGAACTTAGGACCCTGGGAAAATAAATACACTCCCCCTGCAGTTACTTCCTGTTTCCTGATGGAGTCAAAAACAAAATGATAAGCTTATAAGTGTAGTTTCATCTCATTCTGTCATATACAACCTCACATTAAACATCTACAGCGACATTATGAAGAAAAATAAAGGTTGGAAGGAAGTAGCAGAGATCGTCAGTGTCAGTGTCTCGACAGTGGATGTAGCGAGTACAGTTAGCTCATGCTGCTTATCTGCTAACAAAGCTAATACAAAACTGAACCTGTAAAATGTAAATCAAACAGTTTACACATTGGTTAGCGCATGATGTAATTTGTGTTTAACTAGTGAGATGATTTTACAGACATAAATATTACAGATATTATAGCTAATCGGTGGAAGGTAGGGGAATGCCTCTATGTTCTCAGGGTCCTAAGTTCCCAGGGTGCTATGTTCTAAACCCTGGTGAGAATATGTAGCGAGAACAAGTAGCATATTTCCCATACATTTTAAAGAAAAGCAGACTGTGCACTGGAGTAAATTGTGTGCTGTATGATACGTGTTGGCAAGAACATTTTTGTCTTCGGAAAAAAAAAATCAATCACTGAACGGACGCTATGTGCAGACACACACACACGCACACACACGGTAGGTGGCAGAAGGTGCAGAGGTGGCCTCTAACTCTCTCTCTCTCACACACACACACACACACACACACACACACACAGGTCATTAATGTCACACTCCCACACACACTCATGCTGTCACCTGTGATAATACGATCAGATAAAAGCACCTGAATTTAAAGAAAGAAATATTTTCTGTTGTGTTGCACATTTATCTATCTATCTGTCCATCTACTTATTTCTTTTCTCCTCCTTTCTTTTCAGTTTTCTGCCATGTGTTTCATGTTGATTTTATTTGTTTGTTCGTGTTTCACTCTCCGACTTTACTTTTTTCCTGCACTGTGTTTAACGTCTGAAACGTGTGTGTGTGTTTTATTTCCTGCATGTTTCATGTTTTTTTTTCCATGTTTGTATCTTCTGTTGTGTGTTTCTATTCCGTGTGTGTTTTATGTTCATTATATTTTTCACATTTTTGCTGTGTTTCGTGGTTTTGCTTTTCCCTCCAGGGGTTTTGTGTCTCGTTCCTGTTGCATGTTTCTCATCTCTGCCCCATGTTCCATTCATGTTTCATGTTTCACAAAATTAGCACCAAGCTAAGAAACGTTTTTTGTTTTTTTTTGTCCTCAAAAAAAAAAAAAAATCCCTACCAAAAACAGCAAGACATTCAACGCCGCGGCATCAGACTCGGCTCAGTGCGAGTCTCGGTTCTACTGCAGTTCTGTAAAAAAAAAGTCACATCAGATTTTATCCTCAGGAACAGAGGAGCAGCGTTACGTTCCACCGGAAGTCTGAATGCAGCGACAAACTGGATAAATGTTACATTCAGGAAGTAAAGTTACACGCGACACTGAACTTTCTATAAAATTCTAATGAAGAAATGAAACAATGACCACAAAACTGAGGAAGATCGTGTATGTGTGTGTGTTTTAAACAGCGACTGCACATCATCCATCTCTCTCTCTCCCCTCTCCTTCCCCTGTCTCTTGCTCTCTCCCCATCTCTCTCTCCCTCTGTCTCTCTCTCTCGCTACCCCTCTCCGTCTCTCTCCATCTCTCTCTCCCTCTGTCTCTCTCTCTACCCCCCTCCGTCTCTCTCTCTCCCTCTTTCTACCCCCTCCATCTCTCTCTCTCTCTCTCTCTCTCTCTCATGTACTTATTATCTTTTCCCTGAAGCTTTGAACACTGGGTGTGTTTTCATGAAAAATATATCAATATAAAATAATTAATAAATGATGGTACAGTTTATGGTTTTAAAAGTATATTATAAAATACAGTGTAATAAAATACAATGTCCTGATAGTTTTATTTTGACCGTAACCTTAGAAATTAAACATCATGATTTTTAGATTTAATAATAATAATAATAATAATAATAATAATGAATATCTCATCTCATTATCTGTAGCCGCTTTATCCTGTTCTACAGGGTCGCAGGCGAGCTGGAGCCTATCCCAGCTGACTACGGGCGAAAGGCGGGGTACATCCTGGACAAGTCGCCAGGTCATCACAGGGCTGACACATAGACACAGACAACCATTCACACTCACATTCACACCTACGCTCAATTTAGAGTCACCAGTTAACCTAACCTGCATGTCTTTGGACTGTGGAGGAAACCGGAGCACCCGGAGGAAACCCACGCGGACACGGGGAGAACATGCAAACTCCACACAGAAAGGCCCTCGCCGGCCACGGGGCTCGAACCCGGACCTTCTTGCTGTGAGGCGACAGCACTAACCACTACACCACCGTGACACCTAATAATGAATATACAAAATTTAATTTTTGAAATGTCTAGACTTGGATTATTTTATTTTTTAATGTTTTACTTTATCATAAAAAGAAAAAAGTATAACATTCAGTAAGTTTTATAGTTTAGAAAATAAAATAAAGTACTGAATAAAAAGCAGATTTAGAAATTACAGATTTAGATTTTGGGCGGCACGGTGGTGTAGTGGTTAGTGCTGTCGCCTCACAGCAAGAAGGTCTGGGTTAGACACTGTATGTAGACACTGTATGTACTCTTCAAGAATGTTTTCAGGAATCTAGGAACCTTTTAGTTCAGTTTTTTAGGAATATAGGAACTTTAGACACATGAGTACCACACGGACCTGTTCAGGAACTTAGAAAAGTTTTCAGCAACTCATGGACCAATTGAAAACCCGAGGAACCTCAGATGAATTTCCACTGCAGATAATATTTCAGGGAACTCAGTAGAGAACTCAGCAAATATTTTAGGAACTCGGGACCTTGCAGGAACCTTTTTAATTTTTAAGAACTTAGGAACTTGTATTTGTGCTGCAGGAACCTTTTCAGATTTTAGGAACTTGTATTAGTGCTGCAGGAACCTTTTTGGTTTTTAGGAACTCGGGAGCTTGTGTTCGTGCTGCGGGTACCTTTTCAGTTTTGGAACTTAAAAACTTGTATTAGTGTTGCAGGAACCTTGTCAGTTTTTAGGAATTCGGGAACTTGTGTTCATGCTGAAGGAGCTTTTTCAGGTTTAAGGAATTCAGGAACTTGTATTAGTGATGCAGGAACCTTTTTTGTTTTCAGGAACGTTGTAACTTGTATTTGCACCACAGGAACCTTTTCAGTTTTAGGAACTTGTATTAGTGCTGCAGGAACCTTTTTGATTTTAAGGAATTCGGGAACTTGTAATAGTGCTGCAGGAGCCTTTTAATTTTTTAGGAACTCAGGAAATTGTATTATAGTTGCAGGAACCTTTTCAGTTTTAAGGAACTCAGGAACTTGTATTAGCGCAGCGAGAACCTTTTCAGATTTTAGGAACTTGTATCAGTGCTGCAAGAACCCTTTTGGTTTTTAGGAACTTGGGAACTTGTATTAGTGTTGCAGGAACCTTTTCATTTTTTAGTAACTCAGGAAATTGTACTGGTGGCACGGTGGTGTAGTGGTTAACGCTGTCGCCTCACAGCAAGAAGGTCCGGGTTTGAGCCCCGTGGCCGGCGAGGGCCTTTCTGTGTGGAGTTTGTATGTTCTCCCCGTGTCCGCGTGGGTTTCCTCCGGGTGCTCCGGTTTCCCCCACAGTCCAAAGACATGCAGGTTAGGTTAACTGGTGACTCTAAATTGAGCGTAGGTGTGAATGTGAGTGTGAATGGTTGTCTGTGTCTATGTGTCAGCCCTGTGATGACCTGGCGACTTGTCCAGGGTGTACCCCGCCTTTCGCCCGTAGTCAGCTGGGATAGGCTCCAGCTCGCCTGCGACCCTGTAGAACAGGATAAAGTGGCTACAGATAATGAGATGAGATGAATGAGATTTAGATCTTTATTTCTTTACATCTTATTTGGCCAATGGAATTTCTTTGGGTTTGGTTTTGGGAAGACTTAAAATTCCAGTCTTAAAATTTCAGGTTTTTCGAGGATTTTAAAACGTGCACAGAGACTGTGTGATATTTTAAATGTGATCAATATTAACATGTCCATTCTTTATATAATACAGAAATATAATTCTGAAATCCTTCCAGTCTATAAACAGAATATTTATTTAATTGAAAACATATTTAACACGTCTTTAACCTCTTTTTTTGTAATACGTTAATCATAAACCATCCATAAAATCCCTTCAACGATTAAACAGATAATTTTCCACATCATTTAGTGTGACACATCAGAATCACCTCCTCAACATGTCACCATCAGAATATATTTATCACACTGAACACGTTATAAATTCTCCGAACAATGAAACGACTCCAAAACAAGCCTCATTTGTGAGATTGAATAATTGAGCGTGATTAGCGGGCAGGTCCAGGACTGTGCCAGTGAGATCATGTTCCGCTAACGGAAATAAATCCGGCTCGAAAGGCCATGTGTGCCGTTGGACACATTTCAAACAAGATGGAGAACATGTTAATTTGATGTTTTTAATTATAATTTTTTCATTCTGAAGCAGCCTGGATACAGAGACACCTCTCCTGCCCTCGTTAATTGAGGTTAATTTTTTCACACTGTGTTAGCATGAGCGAGTGTGCAAGTGTTTTTTTTTTTTTTCAGAGATGAATTAGCAATGCACATCATGAGTGTGTGTGAAATAACGCCTTCCTACTGGGCCATATGACGAGCCGAACAAGCGCCAAGAGAGCAGGTCATGCTGAATTCCTGATTCTCATGGAGAAATTCAAAACACACACACACACACACACACACACACACACACACACACACACACACACACACACACACACTCTTTTTAAACTTCCTGTCTTCAGTAATTTCACACATTTTCTCAATCAGTGCTAAGCGCTGAGGTTCAAGAAGAAATAAATCTCTTATATCTAATTTATTCTTATTAGAAGTCACTTCCAAATCTTAAAAAGAAATCTGGATATCGGAAAACTTAAACTTCCAGCTTGTTCCTTTTCTGACATTGGAGACTCCTTCTTTTAAAAGTGAACGCTAAATAAACGTCCCTGTGGATGAGCTGTTACTATAGAAGCAATAATGTATTAGAATGAGCGCACTAATAAAAATAAAGTTACACAATCAATCAACTCCCTCCGACCAATCAGAATCCAGAACCATAAACTGCAGAGAGAGGAAGCTCTACGGCCGTGTCCGAGTTCTGTTTCTCATCCCATGATCTGTTTATCATCCCACAATCAGAAATCAGAAAGATGAAAAACGGAAATTGTGGCCCAACGCAAGGGCCCACGGCGTCCTTCCGCCCGGAAACGGATGTAGAGTGTAAGGTTAGCTGTACGAGCGGAAATGATCTACAGAGAAGCAGCATGAGGGATCGATGGCGCCGGGGATAACGCATGCTAAGCTATTAGTTTGGATCCAAAGTTCTATATTTCCGCCACAAACCGCATGCATGTCTAATATTTCCCCGGCTCCTGATCTGAGACGAGGCCCTTTACCACAGACGATACACACCGTTCTGAGGGAGGGAGATGGAGGGAAGGAGGGAGGGAGGGACCGAGAGAATGACGTGTCTGATAAACACTCCCTGCGAATCACAATTTCATCCTTCTGTTCCATGTGCATCACTTCTTTTCTTTGACTTTCCCTCTCTCATGCTGGTCTGTCACTTTGAGTCACATGATGAGTGTCACTGAGTCATGAGAGAGAGAGAGAGAGAGAGAGAGAGAGAGAGAGAGAGAGGAGAAAGAAACAAATGAATGATGGAGGTAGAAAAGCAGGAGACAGATGAGTGAGTGAGTGAGTGAGTGAGTGAGTGAGTGAGTGAGTGAGTGACAGAGAGATGAAGTGGAAAAGTGAAGAGAGAAAGAAAGAAGAATGGAAGGAACAGAGCGATAGAGACAGATGAGAAAAGAAAGGAGACAAAGAAGATAGAGACCAAAAAAGAGGGAAAGAAAAGATTGTGGAGGGAATAGAATGTAGAAGTGAGAAATGGGAATACGGGGAAAAGAGGAATAAAAGAAAAAAGTGAGGGACAGGAAGAAATGAGAGAATAAAAAATGATGGAGATGGTAGGACAAGTGGACAGATGAGAATAAGAGAAAAAGAAAGTCAGGTGAAGAAGACGAGGCAAGAATGGAAGGAAGGAGCTGGAAAGAAAGAAAGAAAGAAAGAAAGAAAGAAAGAAAGAAAGAAAGAAAGAAAGAAAGAAAGAAAGAAAGAAAGAAAGAAAGAAAGAAAGAAAGAACATTTACAAAGAAAAAAGGAGATACAAAAAAATGAATGTGGGAGAAAAGAAAAGAAAGATACCTAAATCGGGAAAGAGAAAGCAGGAGAGTGTGTGTGTGTGTGTGTGTGTGTGTGTGTGTGTGTGTGTGTGTGTGTGTGTGTGTGTGCGCGTGTGCATCCTTGCAGTGCTCAGTCAGGCAGAGAGAATCGGTGTGCATTAAAAGCATTGAAACACTCCATCTTTCTGCAGCTCCACTCCTTTCTTGGCTTCAACAGAATATGTGTGTGTGTGTGTGTGTGTGTGTGTGTGTGTGTGTGTGTGTGTGTGTGTGTGTGTGTGTGTGTGTGTGTGTGTTTTGTGATGGAATCTCAGTGAGGTGTTAAAGCTGTATTCTCTTGTGATTCTCTCTCTTACAATTCCACTCAAGTGTACTTTAAACCCATGGAGGTAAACACACACACACACACACACACACACACACACACACACACACACACACACACACACACAGTTCATGTGCAACAAGATGGCCGTTTCTCAAAATGGATAAGCACGCAGAAGTTCAGTTAGCGCTTGATGCTATCTAATGCTTTGAGTTGCCTAGCAACAAACGGTGCCCTCGTTATAGCCAAAGCCATGGAACTTCAGTTAGCACCTGATGCTAGGTGTAATTACGGTCACATGGAGAATTTTATTGCTAATTTATCAACACATCTGAGGTAAATGTTGATGCTCCTGACAAGTTTAATCTACTTTCACTGTTATTTTATTTATAAATTGCCTGTAATAAAAGACTTAATGTGCTCATTAATCATTAGCCCCGATCATTAGTTAGCTTATGCTTGGTGTTGCCTAGCAACAAACAGTGCCGTCAGTGTGGCCGTTTCTCAGTATAGCCAAAGCCAGGAAAGTTCAGTTAGCACCTGATGCTAAGTGTAATTACAGTGTAATTACAGTCACATGTAATAAATAAAATAACAGTGAAAGTAGATTAAACTTGTCAGGAGCATCAACATTTTATTGCTAATTTTTTAACACATCTGAGGTAAATGTTGACATTCCTGACAAGTTTAATCAACTTTCACTCTTACTGTATTTATAAATTCCATCCATCCATCCATTATCTGTAGCCACTTATCCTGTACAGGGTCGCGGGCGAGCTGGAGCCTATCCCAGCTGACTACGGGCGAAAGGCGGGGTACACCCTGGACAAGTCGCCAGGTCATCACAGGGCTGACACATAGACACAGACAACCATTCACACTCACATTCACACCTACGCTCAATTTAGAGTCACCAGTTAACCTAACCTGCATGTCTTTGGACTGTGGGGGAAACCGGAGCACCCGGAGGAAACCCACGCGGACACGGGGAGAACATGCAAACTCCGCACAGAAAGGCCCTCGCCGGCCACGGGGCTCGAACCCGGACCTTCTTGCTGTGAGGCGACAGCGCTAACCACTACACCACTGTGCCGCCTGTAATAAAATATTTAATGTGCTAGTAAATCGTTAGACCCAATCATTAGCTAGCTTATACTTACAGTGTCGTCAGTGTGGTCATTTCTCAATATAGCCAAAGACATGACGGTTTAGTTAGAACCTAATGCTAAATGTAATTATAGTGTAATTACAGTCACATGGACCATTTTATTGCTAATTTATCAACACATCTGAGGTAAACTTTGACGTTCCTGACAAGTCTGATACACTTTCACTCTTACTGTATTAATCAATTGCCTGTAATAAAAGATCAAACGTGCCAGTAAATCATTAGACCTGATCACTAACTAGCTTATGCTTGGTGTTGCCCAGCAACAAACAGTGTCATCAGTGTGGCTGTTTCTCAATATAGCCAAAGCCATGAAAGTTCAATTAGCACCTGATGCTAAGTTTAGTTTCAGTGTAATTACGGTCACATGGAGCATTTTATTGCTAATTTATCAACACATCTGAGGTAAATGTTGATGTTCCTGACAAGTTTAATCAACTTTCACTCTTACTGTATTTATCAATTGTCCATAATAAAATATTTCATGTGCTAGTAAATTGTTATATCTGATCACTAACTAGCTTATGCTTGGTGTTGCCCAGCAACAAACAGCGCCGTCGGTGTGGCCGTTTTTTAGTATAGCCAAAGCCATGGGAGTTCAGTTAGCACCTGATGCTTGATGTAATTACAGTGTAATTACGGTCACATGGAGAATTTTATTACTAATTTATCAACACATCTGAGGTACATGTTGATGTTCCTGACAAGTTTAATCAACTTTCACTCTTACTGTATTTATAAATCCTGATCGCTAGCTAGCTTACAGTATGTTTGGTGTTGCCCAGCAAGAAACAGTGCTGTCAGTGTGGCCGTTTCTCAGTATAGCCAAAGCTATGAAAGTTCAGTGAGCACCTGCAATAAAATATTTAATGAGCTTGTTAATCATTAGACCTGATCATTAGCTAGCTTATGCTTGGTGTTGCCTAACAACAAACAGTGTCCTCAAATGGTTGTTTCTCAGTAGGACTGAACTCAAGTAAGTTATGGTGTAATTTTATCCAAATGGAGTATTGTATCGCTAATTTACAAACACATCTGCGGTAAATGTTGATCTTCCCTACAATTCTGCCTGATTTTCACTGTTACTACACCTTTACGCGTGGTTTAACTGTGACTATTAGCTAGCTTATGCCTATAACAATCGTATCCTCACAAGATTAGCCACTTGAATGCTGAATATACCACAAACACACGACTTTCATTCCAAAGCACTAAGTATGCTGAGCATAGACAAGCTACAAGCTAGTTTCGTGAGTTAGCACATAACTAACAGACAATGTAAGAGCAGAAATGAGGGCAAACTATAAAGAAAATCAACATTTTCTTCAGATGTGTTGAGAAGTTGTAAGAAAAGGTTTTGTTGGACAAAAATTATACTTCATATCGACTGCTAGCTAAAACACTAAATTAATAGCACAAGAGCCATTCCACCGGATCGGTGCCATTTCCGTCCCTAGAAAAGTATATGTACAGTGGGGCAAAAAAGTATTTAGTCAGTCACCAATTGTGCAAGTTCTCCCACTTAAAAAGATGAGAGAGGCCTGTAATTTTCATCATAGGTACACTTCAACTATGAGAGACAAAATGAGAAAAAAAATCCAGAAAATCACATTGTCTGATTTTTAAAGAATTTATTTGCAAATTATGGTGGAAAATAAGTATTTGGTCAATAACAAAAGTTCATCTCAATACTTTGTTATATACCCTTTGTTGGCAATGACAGAGGTCAAGCGTTTTCTGTAAGTCTTCACAAGGTTTTCACACACTGTTGCTGGTATTTTGGCCCATTCCTCCATGCAGATCTCCTCTAGAGCAGTGATGTTTTGGGGCTGTCGCTGGGCAACATGGACTTTCAACTCCCTCCAAAGATTTTCTATGGGGTTGAGATCTGGAGACTGGCTAGGCCACTCCAGGACCTTGAAATGCTTCTTACGAAGCCACTCCTTCATTGCCCGGGCGGTGTGTTTGGGATCATTGTCATGCTGAAAGACCCAGCCATGTTTCATCTTCAATGCCCTTGCTGATGGAAGGAGGTTTTCACTCAAAATCTCACGATACATGGCCCCATTCATTCTTTCCTTTACACGGATCAGTCGTCCTGGTCCCTTTGCAGAAAAACAGCCCCAAAGCATGATGTTTCCACCCCCATGCTTCACAGTAGGTATGGTGTTCTTTGGATGCAACTCAGCATTCTTTCTCCTCCAAACACGACAAGTTGAGTTTTTACCAAAAAGTTATATTTTGGTTTCATCTGACCATATGACATTCTCCCAATCCTCTTCTGGATCATCCA
Organism: Neoarius graeffei; assembly: GCF_027579695.1. Taxonomy (NCBI): domain Eukaryota; kingdom Metazoa; phylum Chordata; class Actinopteri; order Siluriformes; family Ariidae; genus Neoarius; species Neoarius graeffei. The sequence continues at coordinate 94,760,984 of NC_083575.1, read as the reverse complement.
AATGCTCTCTAGCAAACTTCAGACGGGCCTGGACATGTACTGGCTTAAGCAGGGGGACACGTCTGGCACTGCAGGATTTGAGTCCCTGGCAGCGTAGTGTGTTACTGATGGTAGCCTTTGTTACTTTGGCCCCAGCTCTCTGCAGGTCATTCACTAGGTCCCCCCGTGTGGTTCTGGGATTTTTGCTCACCGTTCTTGTGATCATTTTGACCCCACAGGGTGAGATCTTGCATGGAGCCCCAGATCGAGGGAGATTATTAGTGTTCTTGTATGTCTTCCATTTTCTAATAATTGCTCCCACAGTTGATTTCTTCACACCAAGCTGCTTACCTATTGCAGATTCAGTCTTCCCAGCCTGGTGCAGGTCTACAATTTTGTTTCTGGTGTCCTTTGACAGCTCTTTGGTCTTGGCCAAAAAGAAATCTTGCTTGTTTGTAGGTGACCAAATACTTATTTTACCGAGGAATTTACCAATTAATTCATTAAAAATCCTACAATGTGATTTCCTGGATTCTTTCCCCCCATTCTGTCTCTCGTAGTTGAAGTGTACCTATGATGAAAATTACAGGCCTCTCTCATCTTTTTAAGTGGGAGAATTTGCACAATTGGTGGCTGACTAAATACTTTTTTGCCCCACTGTATAAATGCACATAAAAATGTACTTTAAAATACATTTCCTTCTTATGCAGAATGTCCTGCACATTGATCTGATTGCAAATTTAAGATATATAATTGTAAGGATTAATAAAAACTACCTAAAACACTGAAAAATAGCATGTGTTACCTGTCCCCGCACTCTAACTTTATACTTAACTATGAAATATTATGATTAAAATCCTTCAGAAACAGTATTTCTTTTGCACTGTTGTGTGACTCCATATCCTATCCATGGTTTAAATATATTTTTTTCATAAGAAATCCACAATATCTTAGTTAAAATACACATTTTAGTCGTGTCCCTGGGTTTTCACTCAGTCCTGTTACCCAAACATATTACCCCATCTGACAAATTTGGAACATTCCATAAATCACATGCTCAACAGGAAGTTACATCAGTTGTGTCTTCTGAAGGTCATGGGAAGACCTAAAGTTAGTTCTCTCATTTACTTTTCTGTATATTTGATGATTTTTTTAACTTTGACTGATAAGGTCAATGTCAACATACTGTCCTGTTACTTAAATTATTTCTTAGATGATATTTGTTTATTTTAAAAATACAGATTTTTGGTAAATCACTAGAATGTGCTAAGTGTGGTCATGCTATTAGTGATGACGCCATGTGGCTTAATTCCATGTATTAGCTAATCCTAGGCTAAAAACTCAGTCCTGTTACTTTCAGGGTTTTGGTAACAGGACTGAAAAAAATGCAGCCATCTTTGACTTTCAAACCTTGTAACGTAGCCTGAGGTTGACCAATACACATTTTGAATAGTTAAATATGTGTGTTATTATAATCAGTGTTGAAAAGATACAACAAATTAAGTTTAATTTGGGAGTGATACAACAAGCAAATGGCACCCATTCGGTGGAATGCCCCATAACTTGAGTAATAACATTGCAGCGTGTAAAAGATTTTGTCTGTTAGAGAAAAGGGTGTCGGCTCCAAACCGTTCTCGTTTCCTGATCCTAAACATAACCTGGGTGAAATGCGAAAAATAATAAACATAAATCCAGTGTAGGGAGGATAAACGACTGAACAGCAATGTGAGAAAGTTAATTGCGTCTTGTTAAAACACAGAAGTGAGCGAGTGCGTGAGGGGTGTAGTCTCACTGTGGAGTGCTGAGGTGTTATGGGCCAGTGCTGGCAGGCTAATGGCATTAGCGCTGCGTTTGTTACACTAACACACACTCGTTAAACAGTGGCCTTTGCTGACAGAGTGGCAGTTTCATGAGCGAACTGCCAACATACTGCACAGCGGGCTGCGTCCCAAACCTGCCCCATGCTAACGCCGAGCTTTTATTTATTACATCCGCTCAGGTCCGTCCGCTCGCTCGCTCGTTTCATCCTCTCTCTCTCTAGCCCTTTCTTCTTTCTCTCCCTCTCTCTCAATCTTTCCATATCCCCCTCTCTCTATGTCTGTCACAAGGATCTGAACTGCTCCATATATCCTTCAGTGTGCACTTAGTGGGGTTTTCCCCAAGTGCACTTCCTAGGCCAGATGTGAATAGTGTTTCCATGTGCTCTCTCTCTCTCTCTCTCTCTCTCTCTCTCTGTTTTTTGCACTCACACAGCTAGAGCTGAGTTCCGTGTTGTAAGAAATAAGAAATGGAAAGAGATAAAGAAAGAAAGTCCATGGGAGGAAGAAAAGAGAAAACAGTGGAGAAGGAAGAAAAGAAAACAAGAGGAATACTGAAAGACAAAGATAAAGGATATGGGATATGGTGAAGATAAAGAAAGAAAGAAGGGGAGTGAGTGAGTGAGTGAGTGAGTGAGTGAGTGAGTGAGTGAGTGAGTGAGCGAGCAATGGAAACAAAAGAGAAGAAAAATATAAGATTAAGAAAAAAGAAAGAATAAAAAAGGATAGAAGAATTGGAGGAAAACAAGAAAAAGGGAAACAAATTAATGGGAAAGGGAGAGATACTGTAGAGTTCATGTGGAGAGAGAAGAAAGAAATGAGGAAGAGATGAGAACATGAGCTGAAGTGAAAGATGGAGAGAGCAATGAGAGTATAAGGGACAAAGAAAGAGGGATAGGAGATAGAGAAAAGAAAGTTTAAAAAAGAGTAAAAGAAAAAGAAGTGGGCGGTGGAGAGTGTGAAAGAGTGAAGATGATCTGGGAATGATGGGAAAAAGAAACAAAGTGAAAGAGAAGCCAAGAGATAAAAAAAGTATAAGATGCAAGAAAGAAAAAGAAACTCAAAGAATGAAAAAATGAGAAGATGGAAAAGTAGGAGAGAGAGAGAGAGAGAGAGAGAGAGAGAGAGAGAGAGACCATCTGCACAGAGTTTGTGTTGACTGATACGAGATTTGTTACAACACACACGGTTTGTCTTAACTCTGAATTCCTGCATGCACGTGTGCGCGTGCATGCATGCGTGTGTGTGTGTGTGTGTGTGTGTGTGTGTGTGTGTGTGTGTGTATGTAAAAGCACATAAACAGTAAATCAATAGCGTACAAATCACTGGAGGATCTTCAGTGTTGCATTAAACTCCAGTTAACAGCATGTTTTTCCTCCAACAAATCACGAGAGAAGAAACATTAAATAACTTAAAAAATGTAGAATGTGGGCTCCACCCCAAACACTGTCTTGTTAGTGTTCGTGCTAGAACAGAGCCACTTTATGATTTATTTTATAAATTAGCCTTATTTATTTGGTAGATTTATTTGCTTGCTTGCTTCTTTGTTTGTCTGTCTGTCTCTTTGCTTATTTTTTCAGCTAAACAATAAGATTGTACACCCGCATATCCATCCAACAATCCAAACAAGCAAGCAACAGACCATTCAACCAACCAAACAACCAACAATCCAACCAACCAACCATCCATCCAACCAACAATCCAAGCAAGCAAGCAAGCTTGCAAGCAACCAACCAACCAACAGACCATTCAACCAACCAAACAACCAACAATCCAAGCAAGCAACCAACAATCCAACCAACCAACCAACAATCCAACCAACCAACCATCCATCCAACCAACAATCCAAGCAAGCAAGCAAGCTTGCAAGCAACCAACCAACCAACAGACCATTCAACCAACCAAACAACCAACAATCCAAGCAAGCAACCAACAATCCAACCAACCAACCAACCAACCAACCAACCAACCAACCAACCAACCAGCCAACCAACCAGCCAACCAACCAACCAACCATCCAACCAATAATCCAAGCAAGCTCGCAAGCAACCAACCAACCAACAGACCATTCAACCAACCAAACAACCAACAATCCAAGCAAGCAACCAACAATCCATCTATCCAACCATTTAGCCAACCAACAATCAAAGCAAGCAAGCTAGCAACCAACCAACCAACGAACCAGCCATTCAACCAAACAACCAACAATCCAAGCAAGCAACCAACAATCCAACCAACCATCCATCCATCCATCCATCCAACCAAACATTTATCCAACCAACAATCCAAGCAAACAAGCTAGCAACCAACCAACCAACCAACTGACCATTCAACCAACCAACCAACAATCCAAGCAAGCAGCCAATCAACCAAAACAACCAACAATCCTTCCTTCCTTCCATCCATCCATCCATCCATCCAACCAACCAACCAAAATTCCAAGCAAGCAACAAACCAACCATCTAAACAACCAACCAACCAACCAATCAATCAAACAAACAAACAAACAAACAAACAAACAAACAAACAAACAAACAAACAAACAACTAAATATCCAGCCTTCTTTCCATCCATTCATCCATCCATCCAGCCATCCATCCATCCATCCATCCAAAAATCCAAGCAAGCAAGCAAGCAAGCAACCATCTAAACAACCATACAACCAACCAACCAACCAACCAACCAACCAACCAAACAAACAAACAAACAAACAAACAAACAAACATCCAACCACCAAATCAACCAACCAACCATCTATACAACCAACCAACCAACCAACCAACCAACCAACCAAACAAACAAACAAACAAACAAACAAACAAGAAAACAACTAAATATCCAGCCTTCTTTCCATCCATCCATTCATCCATCCATCCATCCATCCAAAAATCCAAGCAAGCAAGCAAGCAACCATCCAACCAACCAACCAACCAACCAACCAACCAACCAACCAACCAACCAACCAAAACATCCAACCACCAAATCAACCAACCAACCATCTATACAACCAACCAACCAACCAACCAACCAACCAACCAACCAACCAAACAAACAAACAAACAAACAAACAAACAAACAAACAAACAAACAAACATCCAACTAACCAAGCAACCAAGAATCCAAGCAAGCAAGAAACCATCCAATCAACCAAACAATCAACCAGCCATTAAAAATTAGTGAAATTAACAGGAGTCTATAGTGGGGGCAATTATTTTTAGTAAGTTCTTCACTAGCCCATGCTGTGTTGATTGTCTAGGCCTGTAATTTGTACAAAACTGAAAAGAAGCTGTGAGCAGTGAGTTTATAAATTTTAAATGGAATGGAAGTGATAGGTTAACTTAGTGTTCTATTGTAGCTTATATGCTAATGATAGCTATGGGATAACTTCATAATGACTTTGACTCGTTATGACACAATAATCTGAGTTCAACGTCCTGAACCATTGTTCTTTACAAACTAGCATTCAGAAATTGTGAACTAAACCTGTAATAAAATAATTATAACAAAACAATATGAATACCCCCCCCACACAGTTTTTTTTTTTAAGTCTAATATCTATCTCCTGTCTATTTCTATCTCTATCTGTTTAGTGCTCCAAACATCTGTATCATTCAGATTTAAACCCAAAGTGGGTGTGGCCTAAAACTGTACATGCGGTACACAGCAGCACACATCTGCATGTTCATAACTGTAATCATCTTCAGAATCCATAGCACAGGCTGCAACACAGGCAAGCAGTTTCAAAAACGGAAAATCCATTATCATAAAGGAAAAGCAGGAATGAATTCGGAAAAGCAGGAATGAATTCGGAAAAGCAGAAATACAGAAAAAATGGGAAACACGGTATGAGATGAAAAAAAGACAACAGAAGGATAGAAGTTAACATAAAGAATGAAAAATAAACAAATGAGGAAGAAACACAAAAGAAAGACAGTGAAAGATGGAAAACTGGGAAAATGGAAACATGGAAAATTCTGGAACACACAGATGAGACTTTGCAAAGAGACAGCGGGAATGTGTGACACGACTCAACCTCCAAAACATTTTTGCAAGCTCTCACTCATGCAGTTATTATTTTTGTTTGTTCCTATATGTGATATTTTTGAACTAATTTATTTAATTGATTTTATTTTCTGAAATATACAGAAACTATGTGATTAAAACCACCACCATCCTGACCAGGCAGTTACTAAGGACGAATGAATGAATGAATGAATGAATGAATGAATGCTGTAAATGCATCATGCATCACCTAATGTTCAGACTAATGCTCTTGGGTTTTCTCACAAACTTCATATCTGACAACGCGTTCATGAATGTAAAAACACATTTCTGAAAACAAAATCAAGAAACAGCAACAACAACAAACCCAAACCAAAAACCACAGAGCACCTCCATTTTGTATCTCACACATTATCTGATCATTCTGGACATTATTCCCGGATTGGATTACATCCCTAATCCGGAGTGTGTGTGTGTGATTACTGCAGACAGGAACTGCAGAACGTTTCCCAGCAATGGAAGAAATGGAAGTCTATGCCCCAGATGCTGAACAGATATTCTGTAAAATGCTTTTATAATTTTTTTTCATAAAAAAAGCTCTAAATCTGCACAGTTAATTCTTTCAGAGATGAGGGTTTTTTTCCCAGCAGGGAGGAATTTGTGGTTGTGGGGTTCCGATGGCATATGGATACGCACAAGTGGAAAATAACCGGAACTACTTTTTACTGTTCCACTCCAGAAAAATGAAAAAAACAAAAATGGAGAAGGGAAAGAAGTGAAGGAGACAAAGGAGGTGTGTGCGTGTGTGTGTGTGTGTGTGTGTGTGTGTGTGTGTGTGTGAGGTGATAGGTGATATCAGTAGGTCACTAGGTGAGTGAACAAACCCATCTGTTTTTCATTTGCCTTGGTTTTCCTGAGATTACAGCACTACATCTATCAGCCACTGTACACACACACACACACACACACACACACACACACACACACGGATTAGTCTGGACATGTACCCTCTCTCCGTGTCTCACACACAGATAAAAACAGAAATAATGAAGTGTGTGTGTGAGTGCAGGTATGGAAACTCATTGTGGGAACACAGGGATCTGAAACTTTATCAATAACACACACAGTGTTTAAAAACACCACGCTGAATGTAGTATTTATGAATATTTAAAGGTTATTCCGCAAAATCGAGTCGTACACGAGTTGATAGTCGACGAGGAGCGTCGCACTGAGCTGTCTACAAGCCATGTATGACGAGAGTAAATGGAATAACTGCTTTATTCTGTCCACATTCACTGGATTTTGAGAAACAGAGCATTTTTATTTTTTGCAAATTCAATAAATAAAAACTTCATACAAAGTATCCAACAAAACCATGTCTGCTTTGAATGTAAACAAACTGGCAAAATGACCGTAGCAATTTGTGAAAAATGCGATAATAATAATGCTTGAAAAAAAAGATATGCTCGCACCATCAAATACTTTTATTCCATATTTTTATTCCAGCATGAGGGGGGGACTTGCGAATAAAGATGTGAACTACTTTGGGGTTCCTGTCTTTCTTTCGCGACTCACCCCCCCAGACGTCTGGGTGACACGGGGGGACTGATCTCGAGATGGTGAGGGCCCGAGAGGTAGAAGAAAAAATCTTACAATATTTTTTTTTTGCTTTTTTTTGTATTTTTTGTGGTTTTGTTTTCGAGTAGAGTTTTTATTTCGTCCTCGGTTGGTTCGGCAACACGCTCCGCCATTTTGTTTTTCTCTACTCACGGTATATGAGCCGATATCCTAGTAGTAGAGTAGCCAATCAGAGCATGCGATCACTCATATCCAGTGAATGCGAATAGAATAATATATAAATATAAGAAACATATTCTGTATTTTATTCCTTTCTTCTTGCTATTATTCATATGGTCGTATTAGATGTATAACACGGGCGGCACGGTGGTGTAGTGGTTAGCGCTGTCGCCTCACAGGAAGAAGGTTCTGGGTTCGAGCCCAGCGGCCGGCGAGGGCCTTTCTGTGCGGAGTTTGCATGTTCTCCCCGTGGGTTTCCTCCGGGTGCTCCGGTTTCCCCCACAGTCCAAAGACATGCAGGTTAGGTTAACTGGTGACTCTAAATTGAGCGTAGGTGTGAATGTGAGTGTGAATGGTTGTCTGTGTCTATGTGTCAGCCCTGTGATGACCTGGCGACTTGTCCAGGGTGTACCCCGCCTTTCACCCGTAGTCAGCTGGGATAGGCTCCAGCTTGCCTGCGACCCTGTAGAACAGGATAAGCGGCTACAGATAATGAATGGATGTACAGCACGTGTCTCTGTTATTAATAACACCCTGTACTGGACTCAAATACAGTTCTGATCAATTCTAACTCAGTTATTTATTTATTTATTTACACCCAATATTAATAAAGATTTATCTCAATGTTTATTCTCAAGTGTTACATTAGGACAGTATTTCTATTTCATTTCTATGAAAAGATTTTAGAAGGGTATTAGGAATTGTAAACATCTTCATGTCCAGAAGAAAAAGTTGCTGCTGTTCTGGTTTGAAACAGAACACACAGATTCAGAGACACTTCTGTTTTTAGACTGAAAACTGATTCATCATCACAGCAGCTCAGAGTCTTCATCCAGTGAGGCATGAGACGCCGTACTCCTGATTTTTACTACCAGAGTTAACGCTTTGATTCAAGAAGTAGGCCGAGTTCATAAAACACACACACACACACAGTACAAAAGTCTTAGCGCCCCAATTTTTTTTTTTTCGCACAAAGTGTGTTCTAGATTTCTATTTTATGACTTCTACATTATCGAGTCAAAACATTATAAAAAACATTTTAGAGTCCAAACGTTCATTTTCCAGCACAAAATTAAACGTTACAGAAAAAAAAAAAGTTCATATCTGAGCAGCATATTCCATAAGATCGCACTTTTCAGATGAAAAAAGAAAACCTAATGAAGGCTGCTGGGTTTTGGTGCTAAATGAAGAAGTGAGTGTGACAGTCAAAGTGTCCAGAAGAACTGTGGCTGGTTCTGGAAGATGCTCAGGAAAACCTACAGATCATTTCCGCATAAACCTGACCTCACTGGACCTGAGACTACTATTTTATTTTTTTTAAACCAAAGGGTCGTCTCACACCAAATATCGACTTTGTTTAGTTTATTATGGCTCACTGCTTACTGTTTATAGTATTTTTTAAATTATGAAACATTTCATTTCATTATTTTTTGAGCCATTTTTGGTCAACAGCATTTCTTTGCACGTGCCTAAAACTTTTGCACAGTGCTGTGTATTTAAAAAAAAAAAGTTTGAGTGTGGAGTAAAGCCTCCATGAAAAAAGGAGACTTGTAGAAAAAAAAACAATAAAAAAAATCACCCTTCATTTCACAAAATAATAATAATAATAATAATAATAATAATAATAATAATAATAATTCTGCTGTCTAACGACACACACACACATCAATATAATCTTGAAACACAAAATAAGTTAATATATTACCACAATCTATCTATCTATCTATCTATCTATCTATCTATCTATCTATCTATCTATCTATCTATCTATCTATCTATCTGTGATATGAGGCTTCATTCGAGATTATAAAACAATGACCTTGTACAAGTGATCTTAACACACACACACACACACATTACTTCCCTTTCTGTGAATGAGACAGTGCTCCTCTGAAGCTGTTTTCATGGCTAATGAAAGTGAATATCACACTAATATTCCCCAGTACATGCAGCTGTTCACGCTCTGATTATCCGGTTGGTTTGTGTTCAACGCACAGAGCTGAGTGTAATCAGGTAAGAGTCTTTGTGTGTCACAAAGTGCCAGAGGAACCTCAGGTGAGACGCGTGTTCTGCTGTATACATGTCCAAAGAACACTCATAAAACCTGAATAATATTTGCCACATGTTTTAATTAGAAATGCTAAATCCAGAACAAGGACAAATTTGGAATATGCAAACGGAATACGCTGTTTACATGGCCTGCATCAAATTCCGAACCGTGTCATATTCGGAATAATATTGGAATATTAGTGTGCATGTACACACACTCTCTCTCTCTCTCTCTCTCTCTCTCTCCAGGAATAAAAAGGAAAAAAGCAAGTTTTGAAGAACTTTATATAATACGTGTGTGTGTGTGTGTGTGTGTGTGTGTGTGTGTGTGTGTGTGTGTGTGTGTGTCTTTATTAATGCATGCTATTTTTACTGCACGTCTCTGGGTTGGTGTTTCTGGTTTTTTTTCTTGATGTGCAAATTCATGCAAGAATGCACAAGACAAACAGCAACACGAGTGGAGAAAAGCAGAAGAGTTAAAGAAACATCTTCCCCAAAAACAAAATAAATTAAAGCCTGTAATTAGGCACAACGTCGCAATCTGTTCATCAGGAAAGTTCAGCAAATACGCATTATGTGTGTGTCAATCAACAGCTCTGACTCATAATGAGGGCCTCCATTACCCTCCACAATGTCTACGGTATCTCTCTCTCTCTCTCTCTCTCTCTCTCTCTCTCTCTCTATCTATCTATCTATCTATCTATCTATCTATCATGAGGATTATCAATGTATTTATTGACTCATTTTACTGACATTACGACACTGAAGATTATTAACTCATTTTAAAATTGTTATAGTGATTATTGTGTGACCCTTCACTTTTGATTTTTTTACCTAGCTGGTCACAAATACACAAATATGCACAAATATACAATCTCATTAGAAATAAAAATAGAGTTTAATTCAAAGTTCAATTCATGTGCAGCAACAGCACTGATCTGATCACCAGAACCCATAAACGATACGAGCTGTGGATCGGATATCCGAGAGAGAAAGACCGGATTTTACCTGATCTGATAACAAAGGGAAAAGACTGGGATTGGATTCGGAGAGGATTTCTTTCTTTCTTTTTTTTTTGGAAATGGAGACTTAAGAAGAATAAGAATAAAGACACTTAAGTGTATCTTTGTTAGTATTAATTTTATTATATTTATACTTCATTGCTTATTATTTGCAACGTAAGTGAAAGAGTGTAACCGAATAACAAACCAACATTTTTACAAGTTGTGTTTTAAATATGGGATTTTTTTAATTGTATTTTTTTAAAGTGAAATGATTCCAAGAAACAAACAAAAAACAACAAATGAACAAAGACCAAAGAAAGAGAGAATGAAAGAACAAATGAAAGACAGAAAGATGAATCAATGAACAACAAATGAACAAACAAACACATAAGAGAAAGAAATAAATGAACAAAGAAAAAAGAGAGGATGAAAGAAAGAAAGAAAGAAAGAAAGAAAGAAAGAAAGAAAGAAAGAAAGAAAGAAAGAAAGAAAGAAAGAAAGAAAGAAAGAAAGAGCGAGCATTGGTCAATGTTTTAATAAAGCTGTTTGTAAACATTTGCCCTCAAACCAAATTAAAAAAGAAAAAAAAGTAAAAAAAATTGACCATCCAACCAACAAAAAAGAATAAATGAACAAAGACCAAAGAAAACAGAAAGAAAGAACAAAACAAAGAATGAAAGAAAAAAACAGATGAAAGAAAGAGAAACTTAATGAACAAATGAAAGAAGCAAATAGAAAATAAACAAACATGATAAATAAATAAGTAAATAAATAAAAGAAAAAGACAGAATTAATGAATGAACAAAAAGAACAAACAAATAAAAGAAAGAAAGAAAGAAAGAAAGAAAGAAAGAAAGAAAGAAAGAAAGAAAGAAAGAAAGAAAGAAAGAAAGAAAGAAAGAATTAATCAGTGTTTTAGTGAAGGTGTTTGTAAATGTTTGCACCCAAACGAAACAAACAAAAACAAACTATTGGATTTCCAGAAGTTTCAGAAACTCGAATTTTCTCGGTACGAGAGTCCATACGTTAATGAACGCAAATCACCATTAAATTATCAGGCATCTGATTGGCTCTCTCTCTCTCTCTCTGTCAGTTAATTTGCATTTAGTAACGCCCACTAAAATCCATAAAAGGCGAGGCTTACTCAGCCGATATGACGTGTAAACATAAAAAAAAAGACCTGATTATAATCAGGTGTTATTTAACATCTGTATAACTCTGGAGCTGAAATACAGGAAGGTGAGCTGAGTTTAACCGTCAGCCAGAACGCACCAACGTTCCGTCTCCGATGGTGGAAAAGCAGGAAGTGTAATGGGAATTCTGACGCTGGGGAACATGACACACACTGCAGCCTGAGACGTAGCAGATCGCTGAGTTATCAGTCACTTATCGCTGTGCCTAAAAAACGCGTCCTCCTGATCCACAGCGCCGTCTGTCTGTAATCAAACCGTGGGTCTCGTTTCTCTTCATCTGCTCATTTACGTGCGTTTGATTTCTTTATGTTCTTTACACACTGAATCTGTCTTGAGTTAACGCTGAAGAACTCATCGCTATTTGAAGCCGATCAGTCGAATGTGACGTTAGTTAGTTATTCTTCTGGTGTGTAAATTTACACACACTCAGGAGCACAAGCTCTGACAAGATCGGAATGCTTTTTCTGAAGCTACAGGATTTTCACGAGAGCCGAATTTATCGTGTAAAATCTCGTACAAACAATTAATGAAGAAATCTGTTCGTGTACAGTTTGAAAAATGAGGTCCACTGTTGCTGTCAGGAGCTCTGTGCGTGTGTGTGCGCGCGCGCGCGTGTGTGTGTGTGTGTGTGTGTGTGTGTGTGTGTGTGTGTGTGTGTGTGTGTGAGAGAGAGAGAGAGAGAGAGAGACTGTTTTGCTGGTGTAGGAAATCTGGAATAATAAAAGTTTGGATAACATTTTTTTGTATTCACCTGGTTCTAATTTAAGTACATATGTAAACACACACACACACACACACACACACAGTATGAGGCCGTATAGGGTTTCTTATTCGACTCTCGTAGTTGGGAAAATACAGAAATTTAAATAAAATTAAAAAAAATATGTGTCAGCATTGTGTAATCCTTGCTTTATTATGTTCACGTTTCTCATTAACACACACACACACACACACACACACACACACACACACACACACACACACACACACACACTTAGATCTTGTCTGGAGGGCTTTGAGGAAGTGCAATGTTTCTCAACCAACAAAAATTTGAGTTACTTTTTGTGTGTGTGTGTGTGTGTGTGTGTGTGTGTGTGTGTGTGTGTGTGTGTGTGTGTGTGTGTGAGGTGATGCCATGTTCACGACCCTCGTAAGTGAACAAGCTCCCCACAGAGCACACACGCAGAAAAAAAGGAAAGAATAAAAAATACAATTTTAATGTCATTTCATTAAATACAAATTAATTAAAATTAAATATATATGTTTACAAATTTGCAAAATAAAATAATAATTTTTAAAAAGGATATTAACATAATAATTTAAAAATAAATTAATTGTAAAATAAACTATTTATTTATTTATTTATTTATTTATTTTCATTATTTATTTCCTGAACACATTAAAAGAGCTGAATTTGGGATTGGAATATCCTTTACACACACACACTCTTATCTCTGTGCTTCCCCTCCTGTCAGGAGTCATTCTGTAAGCACTGAAACATAACGGAGTGTGTTTACACGCCTGAAGGCAGGAAGGAAGGAGTTTGTTTTCTGAAAGAAGAGAAATAAAAGAAAAGGAGAAAAGAAAAGTGTGGTGAAGTTCAGCCATGGAGAGAAAAGCAGAACCGAAAAAAAACAATATCACAGGGCGACAAAGATGGAGCTGATAGAACCTCAGGAGGAGCTGATAACTCTGTGTGTGTGTGTGTGTGTGTGAGAGAGAGAGAGAGAGAGAGAGAAAAGTTTAGTTTAAACATTAAACTAAAAAGGGAATTTTATACACCATTTTGTCCCAGTGAACGATGCATGGACTATGTGCTGTCAATCATAATGAAGGAGGCGTGGTCTATGCGCTGCATTTAACACTGAAGGAGGTGTGGCCTTTGTGCTGTCAATCATATTGAAGGAGGTGTGGCCTGTGTGCTGCATTTAAAGGAGATAGGCAGAACCATGGCCTCACTTTTTGTTTATAAATGCCTTGAGACCTCAAGAATGGCACAGGAATAGTTTTAACCGCTAACAATAAATTTAATATAGTAATTTTTACAATTAAAATGATTTATATAGGTAGCGGTCTGAGTGAATGACCTTGACATCTGTGACATCACAGCAGGAAGTCTATCGGTCTCATCACCATTTCCGCTATACTAAAACACAGAGCTGACTGCAACGCCGATCCTCCATTTTGAGCTAATTTATCACCATACCACGTAGATGTGTTGCTGCTGGGTGGAGCAACACGACAGAAGGTGGATTTATGTTGCATTCATAGCCCAAGAATGTTCAAACTGCAAAGATTTGGACGCATTTTGCAAGAAATTCACGAGCACATTTTACTGAAGACTCGTACGAAATCTCTGATCTGTTGAGAGCGTTGGCTATAAGCCCGTATTGAAAGAGGGTGCAGTACCAACAATGAAAGGAAAAGAAAACTAAAAGAAAAGGAAAGTAAGTTCAGTTGCACCAGTTCTCCCGGGGCGTGAGCCGAGCAGTAATGGCGGAGTACTCAGTATGGAGAAAATGGAGAATGAGTGGACCAGTCGTCAGATTTCTCTGCTGGATATGATTTGTTTTTCCCGCTGGATATGCTTGCCTAAGCAGCAATATCGTGCCCTTACGTGGAAGAAGCGAATGAACGAAGAACTGAATGAAGAATTGAAAGTCAGATTGCTTCAAAAAAATCAGCCACAAGCTCAGCCTTCAAGAAGCGAGAACACAGACGGGTAAGATGCGACTCTCATTTGGTTACATAACAACAACAACAACAACACTCATTGTTTACCTGCATTTAGATTAATACATGTAACTTGTATTGTGTGTTTAAGTTAGCGGTATAAGATTATTTAATTTGCTTCAGAATGTGATTGTCTCACTTCATCTGATTATTTAATTAGCCTTTTATGTTTTATCAGTGAAAATGCATTTATGTACACGTATGTTGCATAAGTTATAACACCCATCCTCTTTTAATGAGAGTCACATGAGACTGTCAGTTCAATTCCATCCAATTATCTAGACGGATTTGATCTCTGGCTTTATTTCGTAAGGCGGGGACCTCCGTGGCCGACGTGTTACTATCGGATTCACTTTCCGATGGTTTGAACTGATACTGTTCTACGTGTATAGCAGTAGCATGTACACACACTCCAATTTCAGGACTATCACAGTCTGATGTATTGCTATCTGAGGAATCCGAAGAATCTCCAATAAATCCGAACGAAGAGGCCACTGCAACCACTCTCTGTCAAAGGCCTCGGCCTTAAAACCGGTTACCGCTGTGACATCACGCCCTCAGGGCTGGCTGGCTCAGCGGGGCAGTTTGAATGCCAACTTTGCGGTCGATTTTAACTCTCAAAAATATATTTTTATAAATTCCCATTTATGCAGCATGGGGCGGCACGGTGGTGTAGTGGTTAGCGCTGTCGCCTCACAGCAAGAAGGTCCAGGTTCGAGCCCCGTGGCCGGCGAGGGCCTTTCTGTGCGGAGTTTGCATGTTCTCCCCGTGTCCGCGTGGGTTTCCTCCGGGTGCTCCGGTTTCCCCCACAGTCCAAAGACATGCAGGTTAGGTTAACTGGTGACTCTAAATTGACTGTAGGTGTGAATGTGAGTGTGAATGGTTGTCTGTGTCTATGTGTCAGCCCTGTGATGACCTGGCGACTTGTCCAGGGTGTACCCCGCCTTTCACCCGTAGTCAGCTGGGATAGGCTCCAGCTTGCCTGCGACCCTGTAGAACAGGATAAAGCGGCTAGAGATAATGAGATGAGATGAGATTTTTGCAGCATACTAGAATCAAGGATGGAGATACTATCCACTCAGAAATGTATTTAAAAATAAAGGTTCTGCATATCTCCTTTAAGATTGAAATGGGTGTACCCTTTGTCCTGTCAATCATTGTGAAGGAGGTGTGGCCTGTGTGCTGCATTTAATATTGAAGGAGGTGTGGCCTATAGAGGATTTCGACGTGACGTCACAGGTCAAGTGACGCCCCGGTGTCCACCATTTTGAAGGTCAAGCTAGCTAATGTCAACAACATAGTAGCTGGTATGTTACTGTAGCAATGTTTACGTTCAGTCATTTGGATGACTGTTAAAACCTTTCAGTCTCAAGTTTTTCCTTTACTGGATTTACTAGTTTACTGAGCGAGCGCGCTCAGACAGGCTGGGAGCGAGTGCGCTAGCTCAGTAAACTAGTAAATCCAGTAAAGGAAAAACTTGAGACTGAAAGGTTTTAACAGTCATCCAAATGACTGAACGTAAACATTGCTACAGTAACATACCAGCTACTATGTTGTTGACATTAGCTAGTGCTAACAGCTAGCTGCTAGTGCACTGCTACAACTATACCGACCCTAATAATACAGTTCTTGGTCATTGCCTGGTAACAGCAAATTTATAACGGGCCATGTCTCAACAGACTAAGAAGTTATTTCAGTGACATTTAATAACATTTTGTTTATCCTGAGGACCGAAAGTAAATGAAAATGTGAACAAACCTTAGCTGTAATAAGATGGCGACCACCGGCTCCAGAGACGACCCGCTGATGTAGGCATGTTACCCAGCCTGGTTTTTAACAACATAGGTATACAGATCATGTGGGCCGAAGTCAGGTAAAGACGAGGGCTTCGTGTACTTCCGTACGTCAGTGAACAATCCTGGTGGAAGCAGGTAAACGTCGTTCTCTAAGCCTGCTAACCTCAATTTTTGCAAATACCTCTCCCTCTGCTCGCCCTGTAAATGCCCTACGTCGCTGGATAGTGAAGGTGTTTTCTGCATCTCGCTCCTTTTTCTTTTATGTTTTTTCCCTGGTATTTCCCACACGCCTGACTGCAGGTCAGGAAGATCACCCGCGCTGCAAAGCCAGAAAAAGATAGCCTGGTAACGTGTACGGATGACGTACACCAGCATCATTGATTTTCTGGTGATATCGCTTCTTACTCGCATCATCTAGGCCGGATAAAATACTCGACAATGAGACTTCGTCATGATCAACAGTGTATCGCTACCGGTAGTCGCCATATTTGTGACCGTCAAAATGGCGCCGTCTACTTGTTGACATGGCAACGGTCACGTGGGTCGAAAACCTCTATATGCTGTAAATCATAATGAAGGAGGCACGGCCGAAGTGCAATATTTACCATTGCTGGAGGTGTAGCCTTTGTGCTCTCAATCATAGTAAAGGAGGCGTGGTCTATGTGTTGTATTTAACAGTGAAGGAGCCATAGCCAATGTGCTGTATTTAACAGTGAAGGAGACGTGGCCTATGTGCTGTATTTAAAAGTGAAGGAGGCGTGGCCTATGTGTTGTATTTAACAGTGAAGGAGCCATAGCCAATGTGCTGTATTTTACAGTGAAGGAGGCGTGGCCTATGTGCTGTATATAACAGTGAAGGAGACGTGGCCTATGTGCTGTATTTAAAAGTGAAGGAGGCGTGGCCTATGTGCTGTATTTAACAGTGAAGGAGGCATGGCCTATGTGCTGTATTTTACAGTGAAGGAGGCATGGCCTTATATTTTACAGTAAAGGAGGCGTGGTCTATGTCTTATATTTTACAGTGAAGGAGGCATGACCTATGTCTTATAGTTTACAGCGAAGGAGGCATGGCCTATGTCTTATATTTTACAGAGAAGAAGGTGTGGTCTATGCATTATATTTTACAGTGAAGGAGGCGTGGTCTATGTGCTGTATTTGAAAGTGAAGGAGGCGTGGTCTCTGTGGTGTATTTGAAAGTGAAGGAGGCATGGTCTATGTGCTGTATTTAACAGTGAAGGAGGCGTGGCCTATGTGCTGTATTTAACAGTGAAGGAGGCGTGGCCTATGTGCTGTATTTAACAGTGAAGGGAGGCATGGTCCAATATTTAACAGTGAAGGAGGCGTGGTCTATGTGCTGTATTTTACAGCAAAGGAGGCGTGGCCTATGTGTTGTATTTAACAGTGAAGGAGGCATGGTCCAATATTTAACAGTGAAGGAGGAGGCGTGGTCTATGTGCTGTATTTTACAGTGAAGGAGGCGTGGCCTATATTTAACAGTGAAGGAGGCATGGCCGATGTGCTGTATTTTACAGTGAAGGAGGCGTGGTCTATGTGCTGTATTTTACAGTGAAGGAGGCATGGCCTATGTGCTGTATTTTACAGTGAAGGAGGCGTGGCCTATATTTAACAGTGAAGGAGGCGTGGCCTATGTGCTGTATTTTACAGTGAAGGAGGTGTGGCCTATATTTAACAGTGAAGGAGGCATGGCCTATGTGCTGTATTTTACAGTGAATGAGGCATGGTCTATGTGCTGTATTTAACAGTGAAGGAGGCGTGGCCTATATTTAACAGTGAAGGAGGCGTGGCCTATGTGCTGTATTTTACAGTGAAGGAGGCGTGGCCTATGTGCTGTATTTTACAGTGAAGGAGGCATGGCCTATGTGCTGTATTTTACAGTGAAGGAGGCGTGGCCTATGTGCTGTATTTAACAGTGAAGGAGGCATGGCCTATGTGCTGTATTTAACAGTGAAGGAGGCGTGGTCTATGTGCTGTATTTTACAGTGAAGGAGGCGTGGTCTATGTGCTGTATTTTACAGTGAAGGAGGCGTGGTCTATGTGCTGTATTTTACAGTGAAGGAGGCGTGGCCTATGTGCTGTATTTTACAGTGAAGGAGGCGTGGTCTATGTGCTGTATTTTACAGTGAAGGAGGCGTGGTCTATGTGCTGTATTTTACAGTGAAGGAGGCGTGGCCTATGTGCTGTATTTAACAGTGAAGGAGGCGTGGCCTATGTGCTGTATTTTACAGTGAAGGAGGCATGGCCTATGTGCTGTATTTTACAGTGAAGGAGGCGTGGCCTATGTGCTGTATTTAACAGTGAAGGAGGCATGGCCTATGTGCTGTATTTAACAGTGAAGGAGGCGTGGTCTGTGTGCTGTATTTTACAGTGAAGGAGGCGTGGTCTATGTGCTGTATTTTACAGTGAAGGAGGCGTGGTCTATGTGCTGTATTTTACGGTGAAGAAGGCGTGGTCTCTGAACCCGTTTCCGAGTGAATGAAGCATCTCAATCTATAGCTCTGCCTTTTTCTTGAGTTTCTGTGTCATATAATAGAATAACACAGCTGTAAATAATGTCCTGATTTACTTTTGATGTAGAATTGTAAACTGTTGGCTATGATTACAGAAAGAGGCAGGGTGAGTTTCAGAGTGAGTTTCAGAGTGAGTTTCAGAGTGAGTGTATGCTGTTGGTTTTACCCTGAGGTTGCTCACCCTCTCACACCGGCTCTCATTTCCTGTACTACTGACACCTTTAAATCCACCCTAATGCCTCAAGATCTTTCTCAATGGCCAAGGAGCTTTCCTTAAGGCTGCACTGATTCAATACATGGCTATAACACAAATAATGTGTGTGTGTGTATGTGTGTGTGTGTGTGTGTGTGTGTGTCCGTCCAGCATCCGGGCCTGACTAAGCCGGTTAAGATATTTACGGGATTTATACTGCTGCTGACACATTTCTCTTAATCTCATTACGCCGCCGTTGCTGACCTCGACACACGGCGGCTCAAAGAGATGCGAACTGTGAACGCTGGGCTTTAGTGAGCAGAAAATCACTTACAGTTACAACAGAGAGAGAGAGAGAGAGAGAGAGAGAGAGGGGGGGGGGGGGGGGGGGGCATCAAATGTGTGTGCATGTAGGGATGGAAGACAGCAAGCCAAAGAGGGAGGTGGACAATAACAAAGAAAAAAGGACAGTGTGTGTATTTGGGGAAAGAAGAACACACACATGCGCGCACACACACACGGAACAGCTTTACCTCTGACACTGGAGACTCCTTCCATCAGCACTAAATTAATGTTTTTTTCCTTCAAGGGGGAAAAAAAAACACCACCACAAAAATTATTTTTAAAATCTGTTTACGTGGCATGTCCGGGGTTCAAGTCCCCGTGAATAAGTGGTTACTATAGAAACAATAACGTATCAGAATGAGTGTGAACTGTGATTTGCAGCTGCACCACCATCAGGTTCTACACACACTCTGCCACACAGATTTAACCCTTTGGTGACTGACCCCTTGAAAATGGTTCCTCCAGGAACGATGACATTTCAGTTGTCAAGACAACGGAAAAACTCATCTCATCTCATCTCATTATCTGTAGCCGCTTTATCCTTCTACAGGGTCGCAGGCGAGCTGGAGCCTATCCCAGCTGACTACGGGCGAAAGGCGGGGTACACCCTGGACAAGTCGCCAGGTCATCACAGGGCTGACACATAGACACAGACAACCATTCACACTCACATTCACACCTACGCTCAATTTAGAGTCACCAGTTAACCTAACCTGCATGTCTTTGGACTGTGGGGGAAACCGGAGCACCCGGAGGAAACCCACGCGGACACGGGGAGAACATGCAAACTCCACACAGAAAGGCCCTCGCTGGCCCCGGGGCTCGAACCCAGGACCTTCTTGCTGTGAGGCGACAGCGCTAACCACTACACCACTGTGCCGCCCACAACGGAAAAACTAAAATACAAAAACAGAAAGATACGTCACAATGCTCTTGTGCACAAAACAAAATGCTCTTGTATTTTAGTTTTTCCGTTGTCTTGACAACTGAAACGTCATCGTTCCTGGAGGAACCATTTTCAAGGGGTCAGTCACCAAAGGGTTAAACTTTCATCATTTCTGTCTATCTTTATCTGTATAATACATTACTTTTTCTTTACATGGCGTATAATTAACCTCCACGCGTTGAGAGTGATCTCCTGCGTCATCTCTCTCCTCATGGTGATCAGACCTCATGTCTCCCACGCAGGATGTAAATCAGCATGCACAGAGTGGGAAGGTGTCCTGATATCATCAGGACACGAGCCTGAGGATCTACAGTACTGAATGACTCCACGAGGTCATACATTCATCTGAACGCCACCTGTGGACTCACGGGGCAAGCGCCAAAACTTTTGAGCAACAAATGAAGTCCTCATTGTGCTCATAGTGGGACAGAAGTGTAAAGATCTAAGTGCAACTGAAACAAACAAACTGACCTTCAGTATCAGCAAGATGTACATGCTCACAAAACTTCTGTCAGAAAAGTGCCAAAAGTTTATGCCCCCCCCCCCAAAAAAAAAACAATAATATTCCCTTTAACTTTAGTGCTTAATGCTCAGGGTTTGTCTTTATGCTTTCATTTCCTATGAGCAGCTTTCGGATTCACTCGGTTGTTATACTTCACTCCTGTATCTCTCTCTCACACACACACACATCTACTGAAACCCTACCAGATGTCTTCCATTGCCATCTGGAAATCAAGAGGCTGACGTCAAAACCTATTTCTTGGTGATTTTTTTTTTTTTCTGGCTGATTCTGCTTCACATTTTTGTTTTAGATTGTTGTGTCAATTTAGGATTTATCCACATTTTATTTTTAAGTTCTTATCTACACGAGTCTTTCGATGTGGAACGATTAGCGATCGTATCAGAAATCCGAGACAGATTCAATCCATTGCAACGGCTGTCGAGTTTGACGACTTAAACATCGGCAGTAAATTGAGTCGTATCTCATAGCACGTGTTTCCTTTTAGCGTACTTTGCGTCCTACAGTATATGAACCCACTGTATGTGAAGCGATGTAAAGAAGCATATCCACGTGTAGTTTATATCAGTTTATGTCAATTTCATGATCAGCTTTCTCACAGCTAATAATGTGTGAAGTTTATTTACTTCCTGACCTCATTAATGAGGGGAAAAAAAACTGAATTAATGCTAATGCTAGCAACTAGCAGCGATATATGATTTCTATCCAGCTTCTGGTGTGGTGTCTTTAGTTATTTACAATGACAAAGTGTACATGACCTGGAGGCCACGCCCCTTCCTTCACTGTTAATCATATCACATCGTGTCGGCTTCAGTAATGGAGATGAACATCCCAAGTGTGTGTGTGTGTGTGTGTGTGTGTGTGTCCTCTTGGGAAGGTGAGTGTGTGTCCACTGTCTCTGGGAAAAAGTGGCTCAAGAGATGCAGTTTAAATTTTAATCAGAGACCAACAACAACAACAACAACAACAACAAATCTCAAGCTTAATCTCACTCTCTCTGTCTCTTAATAGAAGAGATGAGGAGAGAGAAGAAGAATAGACATTGAATGAAAGTGAAAATGGAGAAAGTAATGAGAGAGAGAGAGAGAGAGAGAGAGAGAGAGAGAGAGATTAGACATCAATCAACCAGAAAAGTGTGAGAGAAAGAGAAAAGAAGAGAAGGCACAGCAAAGTAGATGAAAAAATAGAGTGTAAAAATTAAAGACGAATAGAAGCAGGTGAGGAAGAAGGGTAGAAAATGTAATAGAGTTAGTGATAGAGAAAGAGAATAACATGACAGAGAGACAATAAAAAATCAAGAGAGAATAAAAAGAGAGAGACAAATAGAGAGATCGAGAGAGAGGCAGAGAGAACAGAAAAGAGGGAAAGAGAGATAGAAAAGAGAGATCAAGAGAGCTAGAGAGAGAAAAGAAAAGAGAAAAAGACAATGAAAAGAGAGACAGACAGAGAACAGAAAAGAGAGAGAGAATGAAGAGAGACAGAGAGAGAAACAGAAAAGAGAGAGAGAATAAAGAGAGATCAAGAGAGAGACAGAGAGAAAAGAAAGAAGAGAAAAAACAGTGAGAAACAATAGAGAGAGACAGATGGAGAGAGGGAGAGAGAGAATCACATTGTTCTCTTTTATTTACTTTTATTTTTAACTATTTTCTTCTTTTCGTCCCACCCCACTTCACCCCACTTTTATTTCTCTTCCACCTCATTCAGTCGTCTTTACTCTTCCGTTTCGGGATATATATTCCTTTTTTTCTTTTCTTCCTCCACTCATCCCTCCTTTGGTTCTCCTTCTCTCTTATTTTTACTCGTCCTCATGTCTCTTCTCGACTTTTTTCTCTCCTCTCGGTACACATTTTCTTCTCGGTGTGTGAACCACTCTGCGTATTCTTCAGTCCACAGATTGTGAGACGGTTTGTGCTGTAACGTTTCTGTAACATTTCTGTGACGTCATGACAACATGTCGTGTCAGAAGGGTTTGCTTTGAAATGTTCTGGCGTCACACACATCATTCTCGTTCAGAAGAAAACGATACACAAATGAGCTGAATGGATTTCCTTATGTTGTGGAAATGTTGTGGGAACGTTTGGAAATGTTACATAAAAACATACTGTTTCTAAATGTTCAGAAAATGTTCTGCTAAGCAATAAATAAATAAATTAATAAATAAAAGTGCTTTAAGCACATCGGAGAGCTCACACCAGTGTGCACGCACGCACACACACACACACTCTAAAGGAGACGAGTGTGTGATATAGAGTGTGTCCCTGTTGCTTTCACATATGCAACTCTACCCCTCGACTTCCGACTCCGCCCCCAAGATCTATCTCAGAGCGCATTAGCTTATTCAGCACGGTGTGCGTGTGTGTGTGAGTGTGTGTGTGTGTTAATTAATCCAAACACAAATAATGAGTGTGATTAGAGTTGGGCTGTACAGAGGTCCCTCACACACACACACACACACACACACACACACACACACACACACCTGTTAGACAGCTATGCTTTAATAAAGGTGTTTAGTTGGGAATAAATGAAGAGTGTGTTTTCATCTGGGAGAGAAAGATCATTCATTAGCCCGGATTTTTTTTTAATGCATCAGCAAAACACACACACACACACACACAGTGTTTTCCACTGTAACATCATGGTGTGTGTGCGTGTACCTTATATTCCTATAGATCTATATATTATATCTGAGGGTGTATGCAAGATGCAAGTGCATATATATATATATATATATATATATATATATATATATACACACATACATACATATATATGCGCACGTGCATGCCTTAACTCGCTCACTCACCGTTGTCGCTGTCGGATTTGTTGTCGTGTTCTGTGTCGGTGAGTGTCAGTGCCGAGTTGGATCGGCTCGACAGGCAGGAGCTGCGTGCAGACTTGACTCCCCCGCCCCACAGCCGCATGGCACGGTCCGGTGACATCACGGCCTCGTTGTCAGCGTCTAGATCTGAGTCTGTTCCAACTGAGTAGCCGCGATGGGGGAGGCCCATCTCAGAGCAGAACGCTAACCCACGACGCGTGGCTGGATCACAGATCCCCAACTGCCTCAGGGTGAAGTTCTGCCCTGTGGTGCACACACACACACACACACACACACACACGTAAACACACTGTACATAATAAGTAGTATTTATTTAATTCATAAATTACTTTTAGGCTGTTTTTAGTCAAGTTTATCCTTTTAATAAATATTTATTTATCTATGTATTTATTTGTTTGTTTGTTGTTTTGATGTCATGCTCGCTGTTTTGTTATGATTATTTATTTGCTTTAATTGTGTTCCTTTTTGGTCACTGTATTTGTACACTCATATGATTACAGTTTCCTTTACAGAGCACATTTGTGTCACTTTATTGAACGTTGAATTTGAAATATTTTTTTTCTGCTCTCACAACGTTAGAGACGTCCTATGAACAGACATTTTAAATCGTTAGCCTGTAAAATGAAACAAATTTTATCTTACTGCGACATTAACAACCACCGCATATTCCTATTTATTTATTTATTTATTTGTTTGTTTGTTTGTTTGTTTGTTTGTTATCTGGAGCACTTTAAAACCTCTGAATCTATTTAAAACCTCTGAATCTATTTAAAACCTCTGGAGTTTGCCCAGTTTCTTCTTTCATCCTTCCTTCCACATAAAACTTCTCATTTCCCATATTTTTTTCATCAATTTTTTATTTAAACATTTTCAACATTAAACATTTGGTTCCAGAAAAGGTTCTTGTGTTGGAAATGTGTCTAAAGTTCCTGAGGATCCAGGAAACGTTCGACAAACCCAAACTTTAAACATATTTTCATCACAGGAATCTTTTCAGGAACCTCAGGAACATTAGATGCAATTCCACTGCAGGGATTTTTTATTCTTGTTTTTAAGAACTCAGAAATTTTAAACACATTTCAATTGCAGGAACCTTTTCAGGAACCCAGGAAATGTGGACATATTTCCACATTTCACAACACAAAAGTTTCAGGAATATAAGGACATTTTTAGAAACTTAAGGTCTTCATGTGCATTTTCATTACAGGAATCTTTTTTTCAATTTTTAAGAACTCAGGAACTTCAGACACATTTCTATTTCAAGAACATTTCAGGAATCCAGGATTTTTTTTTTTTTTTGAGGAACTCAGGAATTTTAGACACTGTATGTACTCTTCAAGAATGTTTTCAGGAATCTAGGAACCTTTTAGTTCAGTTTTTTAGGAATATAGGAACTTTAGACACATGAGTACCACACGGACCTGTTCAGGAACTTAGAAAAGTTTTCAGCAACTCATGGACCAATTGAAAACCCGAGGAACCTCAGATGAATTTCCACTGCAGAGAATATTTCAGGGAACTCAGTAGAGAACTCAGCAAATATTTTAGGAACTCGGGACCTTGCAGGAACCTTTTTAATTTTTAAGAACTTAGGAACTTGTATTTGTGCTGCAGGAACCTTTTCAGATTTTAGGAACTTGTATTAGTGCTACAGGAACCTTTTTGGTTTTTAGGAACTCAGGAGCTTGTGTTCGTGCTGCGGGTACCTTTTCAGTTTTGGAACTTGGAAACTTGTATTAGTGTTGCAGGAACCTTGTCAGTTTTTAGGAACTCGGGAACTTGTGTTCATGCTGAAGGAGCTTTTTCAGGTTTAAGGAATTCAGGAACTTGTATTAGTGATGCAGGAACCTTTTTTGTTTTCAGGATCGTTGGAACTTGTATTTGCACCACAGGAACCTTTTCAGTTTTAGGAACTTGTATTAGTGCTGCAGGAACCTTTTTGATTTTAAGGAATTCGGGAACTTGTAATAGTGCTGCAGGAGCCTTTTAATTTTTTAGGAACTCAGGAAATTGTATTATAGTTGCAGGAACCTTTTCAGTTTTAAGGAACTCAGGAACTTGTATTAGTGCAGCGAGAACCTTTTCAGATTTTAGGAACTTGTATCAGTGCTGCAAGAACCCTTTTGGTTTTTAGGAACTTGGGAACTTGTATTAGTGTTGCAGGAACCTTTTCATTTTTTAGTAACTCAGGAAATTGTACTGGTGGCACGGTGGTGTAGTGGTTAACGCTGTCGCCTCACAGCAAGAAGGTCCGGGTTCGAGCCCCGTGGCTGGCGAGGGCCTTTCTGTGCGGAGTTTGTATGTTCTCCCCGTGTCCGCGTGGGTTTCCTCCGGGTGCTCCGGTTTCCCCCACAGTCCAAAGACATGCAGGTTAGGTTAACTGGTGACTCTAAATTGAGCGTAGGTGTGAATGTGAGTGTGAATGGTTGTCTGTGTCTATGTGTCAGCCCTGTGATGACCTGGCGACTTGTCCAGGGTGTACCCCGCCTTTCGCCCGTAGTCAGCTGGGATAGGCTCCAGCTTGCCTGTGACCCTGTAGAAGGATAAAGCGGCTAGAGATAATGAGATGAGATGAATGAGGAAATTGTACTATAGTTGCAGGAACCTTTTCAGTTTTTAGGAACTTGTATTAGTGCTGCAGGAACTTTTTTTGGTTTTAAGGAACTTGGGAAAATCAGATGCATTTCTATTGCAGGAACTAACCTACATAAATGTCTAAGTTAGTTCCAGCAGTAGAAATATGTGTGTGTGTGTGTGTGTGTGTGTGTGTGTGTGTGTGTGTGTGTAAGGTGGAGGGATCAGGTGTGTTTCATTCCCTTGTTATATAAGGAGTAGAGGTGGGGTCAAAGATCGTGTGGAGACACACGAGCTGGCAGGTAAATGGTGCATCAGGGGAGTCATTTGGCGAGCGAGCGAGGGATGAGGAACAATGAGAAGAAAATCCAAAGAAAAGAGAAAGAAAAGAAAAACAGAAGTTGTAAAGTGAGAGTGCTGCGTCTCCTTCCACTTCTGTCTCTGTCTCAAAAGGTGTGTATCATCTGACCGAAAACTCAGACATGAGCTTCTGTAAACACCAATATTCCCCTCAAACACACACACAAACCTCGTTGGCTCACATGCCCGGACGTGCTCTCAGTGCCAGATAAGACTGCTTCTCTCTCTCTCTCTCTCTCACACACACGCATGCACGCACACACGTACATAAAACGCTTCACTAATTGCTATTAATTATCACCATGGCAACTGCGACTGTGTGAACACCATGTATCACATACACCGTGAGGTAAACCAGATTCTCCTTTTGTTTCTGCTGTTGATTTTTTTTTTATTAACAGATTTTATTTTTATTTGTAAATACTTTATTTATATATTTTTATTTCCAGCAGACACACTGATAGCAGTGAACAGTTTTGAGAGCTAAACGATATACAGAGTAACATCAATACCCACATTATCTACTCCTACAAATACTACTTGCTCTCTGTAAAAAAGGGGCGGGGTATCTAGAGAGGGGCGGGGTTATCAGACGGGAGGCGCCATTCTGAGACGAACCCCCCCAAAATAATAAAAGCATTACATTACGGCTGTCATGTTTAAGGTGGATATTTTAATTCAGGGTCCAAGCAGAAGGTGCTTCAAGAACCATTTAGCTCCGCCCACTTAGATTTTAAACTGATTTGCATAAAATGGATTGTTGGCCAGTTATGAGTAAACTGGTGTTAGATTCTGAACCTCGATAATGATGTTGAGGTTTGTAAACAGTACAGCTGCCATAGCCATATGATCGATCCCTGATGGGCGGAGCTTAATGTTTTCGTCGTGCTGTAACTCGAGACGCATCACACCAAGATTCACACCGCAGCGGAACGGCATGTTTAGGACAAAACGAGGAGGAGAACTTCTGATTGGCAAAAATAGGGGTGTGGTCATTGATGGGGGCAGGGTTAATTTTAAAGAGATGTTTCTCAAGAACTGGAGGAGCTGATCTCATGTTGGGAGTTTAATAATATTCCATCAGTCATTAGAGATTTGGACAAACTGTGTTGAAGTCTGAAATAAAAATGAAGATGAGGTATAATTGTTTTAAAAATGTAGTTTATTATTATTATTATTATTTTTGTTATTATTATTACACACTCAGTAGCTGATGTATGATGTATACTGAGTACAATGTACACACTCGGCATATGTAGTGAGGCAGTGCCAGGTTTGTATATGTGTGTGTGTGTGTGTGTGTGTGTGTGTGTGTTTAACTGCCATATGACCCTCCAGAGGTCTTAATAGGAAGCATTTGGAGAGCTGATGGGAGAAAAATCACTCTTGGCACATCACCATTCGGCAATTTTACAATTAGATTCTAATCGTTTTTAATTGCTTCCAAATTACTAGAAGATTATCAGTGCAATTCTAGACAACACACACACACACACACACACACACACACACACACACACACACACAGGGGTAATGTGGTACAGATGGAGTAAGGACGCTACAGTGGTGTGGGGCTCGGTCTCACGGTTCTGTTCATTTTATCAGGACTTCCGGGTCAATAAATGTGTAAACGCACTTCAGAGGAAAAGCAGTTACCATGACAATGACAAAAACAACCCTGGCAGCAGCTAGAACAGCAACAGATCGGAGCACACAGCTCTCGGTGAAGTGCTCGCGTTTCACCCACGTCAAGACACGAGAGGAGGAAGTCATATGGTCTGATTGAATTTCTGCAATTTTAAATGTGTGATTCTCAGTAAAATTAAGCAGATGCAGTTTTTTAAAGTTAATTTTATATTTCTTAAAACCTTTAAAGTTTGTAAAAAAAATAGAAAAAAACAACTCAAGACATAGAAGAAAGAAAATCCTTGAGAGAAAATTACAGAAACAAAACAATATTCTTTTATTTTATTTTTCTGAAAATTGAATACAAACACTGACTTGAAGTTTTAAAAAAAAGAAAAAAATGGCAAAACATAGAAGAAAGAAAAGCCTTGAGAGAAAATTACAGAAACAAACAAAAAAAAAAAGATAAAATGATTTTAAAAATTTTATTTTTCTGAAAATCAAACACAAGCACTGAAGTATGCCATAAAAATTAGGGAAAAAAAAGACAAACCATGGAAGAAAAGCATTGAGAGCAAATTATAGAAAAACAAAATAATGAACAAAAAAAGAAACAATTATTTTTTACATTTTATTTTTCTGAAAATCGAGTAAAACACTGAATTGAAGTTTGTAATAAATAAATAAATAAATAAAAAGACAAATCAAAACACGGAAGAATGAAAAGCCTTGAGATAAAATTACAGAAAAAAAGAGAGGAAAACTATTCATTTTATTTTTCTGAAAATCGAATACAAATACTGAATTGAAGTTTGTAAAAAAAATAAAAAAAAAAGACAAATCAAAACACAGAAGAAAGAAAAGCCTTGAGAGAAAATTATAGAAAAAAAAAAGAGATAAGACAATTTTGGGAATTGTATTTTTCTGAAAATTGAATCCAACCACTGAATAAAGTTTATACAGATGGTGACCTAATTTACGTTTAATCTGTACCAGGTACAAAATAGCAAAATTATTTTAAAAAAATGAAAGAAAAAGAAAATTCCCCCAAAAATGTGAGCCTAAAGTTACAGATAGAACAGATACAAATGAAATCTGATCCTGACTCCGACTGATGCTTCTAAATATTCTGATCTATACTCACTGTCCACTTTATTAGGAACACCTCATGCAACTCTCTAATCAGCCAATCACGTGGCAGCATTTCAGTGCATCTGATCATACAGATGCAGGTCAAGAGCCTCAGTTCATGTGCACATCAAACATCCGAATGAAGAAGAAGTCCGAGCTCTGCGACTGTAACTGGGGGATGGTGTTAGTACCAGACGGGCTGGTTTGAGTTTTTCAGAAACTGCTGATCTGGTGGGATTTTCGCACACGGCAGTCTCTGGAGTTACACAGAAGGATATGAAAATTATAAACGGAAGCTCTTGAGTTCTCGTGCGTCACTGTGAGTTTATCTACTGCACTGCGGAGACGCGACCGGCTCATTCGATCACAGCACGACACCTGAACGTCCAGGTGGGCAGGTGTTCCTAACAAAGTGAACGATGAGCATATTTTACATTTCGATTCTACACCACGTGGGGAATAAATAAATAAATAAACAAATAAATAACAGTAGAGCCGCAAATAAGGCCATCTATAAATCATACCGTATTAATGTTCCACATCAGGTATCGTACATCGAATATTAAAGATAAAACATTTTAATTTACATCATAAAAGTTTCATTGGCATAAGAGCCAAATATCTGTATTTTAGGTGTAATATAATATGAGCTGCACATTATTCACAGATTATGAATATTAATGAGTTTAATATGAATACATTAACAAAAAAAGTCTAATATTACACTCCGTGTGCTGATTTGAAAAGCTAATTGTGTTTAGTGAATTACTTTGCAATGCGTAAATGTTTATGAATTCATTTATTAAAAACGTTGAATTATTTATCGTTACAAAATGCCTGAATTATTCACTGTATAACAAATTACACAAGCGCAGAGAAAACCGTAACGCTTCTTCACAACGCAGTTTCTTAAAACGCCAAACACCTTTTCTTTAACTACGTGACCTCGGGACGCACTCGCGTGAATATGACGGCTTTCGCTGCTCATTAAGCAAATCGCTGCCTCCGGAGCATCATAACGACCTGCTCATACACGTATCTCACACACACACACACACACACACACACACGCTTCCACGTCCAAAAATAAGCCGAGTATAAGACGAGCAAACCGAGATAACCGAAAGTGAGGTGGAAAGATGATGATGAGTAAAGAGCAGAGCCAAAACAAAGGAAAAAATTATCATGATTTTAAAAACCTGATATTATATATATATATATATATCCTTCCTTTTAGTCTGGATGTAATGATTTCCAGACTTTGTGTAAAATTAGTTCACAAAATCCCCGAATGTGAGATTAGCGTGTGTGTGTGTGTGTGTGTGTGTGTGTGTGTGTGTGTGTGTGTGTGTGTGTACTCAAAAAAGATAATAAGACCTGTTTTATTGTTTGTCACATTTATAGCGAATTGTTCCCAATACATCGCAGCATACAAGTTTATAAAGTGATGAATAATTTATTTATGAGCAACGTTTATGGCTGTTTAGTGAAGTGTGTGTGTGTGTGTGTGTGTGTGCGCGTGCAATTTAGCTGTGTATTAAAATGTTTAGAAGCATAAAACTTCCTGAAAACAGACTATATCTAAGAAGGTAAAAGATAATGAAGCAATAATAAATAATATGCAAATGAGGCATTGCCATTAATTATTAACAGTCTCATTTGAATACTTGATTCTGATTGGTCAATTCCGGTATTCTACAGTCTGTTATTTCTTTTTAACAGACCGGTGCTGTGGACCACATCATTAGCGGAAGCAATGCAGTCTTTTTTCAATCAATAAAATTTCTTTTGGTCAAGTTTGAAAAGAATTTGTAAAGAAGCGTAAACACGTCCGTCCTGACGATGTGGAAAAACGTAACGTTACGGCTATACCTCTGACTCACACTGGAGACTCCTTCACCACAGCTTTTAAATCTGTTTACGTGCAACATCCGACGTACGAGTCCCCGTGATCGAGACGAGCGGTTACTATGGAAACCATAACGTATTCAACCTGTGATTTACAGCGACCGTGATGGAAAATAATCAACATCCTTCTGACCAATCAGAATCCAGAATTCAGCTACAGTGTTGTGCAACATGTTGTCTAACACTGAGTAATGTTATCATTTAAGTTATGTAAATTTATTTAGAATGACTGGAATATTTTAGTCATTAGTTAACGAGTTAATGAGTTAATGAGAATGGAAGCTCGTATCTATCAAACATGAGTTAATACTGACTTCGTTAGGATTACTGAGAACTGATTAATTCTGATGTTTATAGTTAATGTGTTCGTAGTAAAATATTAATTCATGTTAATTAATATGTATAATGAAGGCTTTTAAAGAAGTAAAGTAAGAATGTAAGAATTTGTACGTAGATTCATCTTTCTGGTGAAAAGAGTGCGCTGTTTTAAAGTGGCGCCGCACCGGTGCTGTACAAATCTCAGTGTTTTAATAAATGAAAGAACAATTTGTGATCTATTAAAGAGAAAGTAAACGCACCATTAACTACAGAAATAATTGAAGTTGCGCATGAGTTCAATGGAAATCATATAACTTCCAAATGAACACCAATTAGCGCAAATGAAATCGTACATGATAAGATAATTAAGCAATTACGCTCTTTGTGGTGAAATATTTATGAAGTCTTAATTCCAGCGTGTGACTGATCCATGAACCACTAATGACCTCTTCTGGAACTTTCTCACACACGCCGCCGAACTCCACGACAAGTTCGTCCCAGATGAGAGCGCAGGCTACAGTGCAGCGTTATTTACTGACTAATTAACTCAGGACACACACACACACACACACACACACACACACACACAGACACACGGAGAAATCAGAGAGTGTGTGTGACATCGAGGACACAGCAAGATAATCTGCCTCACTTTTTCTTACCATCTGTCTTTCTGTTCATCTTTTTCTCTCTGTCTATCCATCTCTCTCTCTCTCTGTCTGTCTCTCTCCCCCTTTCTCTCCGTCTCATTCTCTCTCTCTCTCTCTCTCTCCCTCTTTTTCTCCGTCTCATTCTCTCTCTCTGTTCCTCTCTCTCCCCTGTCTGTCTGTCTCTCTCTCCCTGTCTGTCTGTCTCTCTCACTCTCTGTCTGCCTGTCTGTCTCCCCATCTCTCCCTCTTTCTCTCTCTCTGTCTGTCTGTCTTTCTCTCCCACCTGTCTTTCTCTCTCTGTCTCTCTCTCTCTCTTTCACACACACACACACACACACACACACACACACACACACACACACACACACACACACACCCTGTTTTACACCTGTCTGTAATCCAGTGTCACTGCCGCTGCTTTATACAATAATCACACTCGACAGACGGAGAGCCACGAGCACCTCACTGATGGATAATGGCTATGTTAACCTTTAAACACACACACACACACACACACGCACACACGCACAACCATTTGGAGTTCAATGTTTGAAAAACGCTGCTATAGCGGAGTCATTTTAGAGACACACACTACAAATTAAAACACAAGCGTGTGTGTGTGTGTGTGTGTGTGTGTGTGTACTGGCTGACTGATTAAATTTCAGGTAAAGCGTTATGTAATGTTATGGTTTCTATAGTAACAGCTGATTCACAGGGACATGTCCAGCAGACACGCCACATGAACGGAGTTTGCTGCAGTGTAAGAGGAATAAAACACTTCAGGATGTGCTGTTATAGGAAACTGATCAACTTCACAGTGGTAACAGTAACTCTGCTTCATGGGAGGATGGATACGGCGTAGTTTATTACTGTTTATTACATTGTAATAGGGGTGTAATAAAAGTTGTTGCACAAAATGTGTTCTAACTTGTGTTTTATAACTTAAAGTAGTTTCAGTTGCATGTGTGTGTGTGTGTGTGTGTGTGTGTGTGTGTGTGATGCACACACCTGGCCGGCTGTACTCGTCCGTGTCGCGGTGCTCTCTCTCTTTAGCTCGGCCGCTGTACAGCAGGCGCTGTGAGTCGTGCTCGAAAGCTTTGAGCGTTTCGCTGGAGCTGTAGGATTTCTGCGTGGGGACGCGACACTCGTCACTCTCTCCACCAGACGAGTGTGTGTAGCGTCTCTCCTTCTCTCTGCGACTCTCCCTCAGCGAGCAGTACGGCCTGCGCTCCTTCACATCCATCCTGCATGCATGACGCTCACACGCTCACGCACGCACACACACACACACACTCTCACACACACAGTCACTTGATCTGCGCGTTGTTTTGCTTAGAGCCGCCGCTGACCTGTGAGACAGAGAGAGAGAGAAAGAGAAAGGGAGAGAGACACAGACAGAGAAGGAGAGAGAGACACACAGGGGGAGAGAGAGAGCAGGAGAGACAGACAAAGGGAGACACAGACAGAGAGAGAGTGAGAGACAGACAAAGAGTGAGCGAGAGAGAGAGAGAGAGAGAGAGAGAGAGAGAGTATATTAATTTATCACAGCTTACTGAATGCTGGACTCACATTAACATGGTGTGTGTGTGTGTGTGTGTGTGTGTGTGTGTGTGTGTGTGTGTGTGTGTGTGTGTGTGTGTTTTAATTGATGACCGCTCTCTGCTGGCCTCTGATATGTCAAGAGTTACTGATAACCTGGACATGACCATTTGGGAGAAGGAAAGAAAAAAACCACACACACACACACACACACACACACACACACACACACACACACACACACACAGTGTATCATCGTAGTGAAGAAAAAAAAGAATTAGCCACCACCCTTTCATTAAACCCTGCCAGCAAGAATTAATAAAATCTACCTCCGGCATCATGGGAAATGAAAAGAGAGAGATAGAGGGAGCGGTTAATGAGAGACGGAGGAGGAATAAACGAGTGCGAGGCCCCAGGGTGTGTTCACCTGTTTATTAGCCTGAACGCCATCTCTGCGCTGGCCGTAATTGTGCTGTGTTAATTTTCTTTCTTGGCTGCCCTTGTTTCGGCTCTCGCACACCCCAGATGTACTTCGACACTCCAAATGCAAATCAACATCTCTTTGCTCTTTTTCTTTATTTCCTTTTGCTCTTTTCCTTTTTTTACCTGTCATGTTTTTGACGCACGAGTCACAGCCGTCACATTTCTGCCATATTTCTATTTCTGCAAGATTTATTTAGTTAGTTAGAGATGGACTCGGATTTAATTGCTGGAGATGCAACAGATGTGCGCAGTGCAGTTACAGGTAACAGGAACAGATGTTTCTCAGGAACAGTTGTTGTTTTAGACAGATTTTAATTAACACACTAACGTCCTGTCCAAAACACCACACCTCACACACCCACACACACATACCCATCAAGTCCTGAAGGAGTTTATCCAGTTTCCTACCCTTATTAAAAACGTAGCCTAAATAAATTACCTTTATGTGGTTGTTTTAGCCATGGAAGTGAATATATGTCTGACTTAGGGCTGTGCGATATATCGAATATACTCAATATATCGCCGGAAATTCTGTGTGCGATACATAAAATGATTATATCGTAACTATCGAGTATTTTATGGTCATCTTCCAACTTGTGTTTGTTGCGTTTGTTTAAAACATTTCCCGGTGGTTTTCTCCCTGTCCCTCAGACCCCGTCCACACGTAGCCGGGTATCTGCTAAACCGAAGATATTTTTTCTACGTTTTGGCCTGTCATCCACATGAAAACACATCAAAAACGAATATTTAAAAAAACTCCGGGCAAAGTGAAGATTTTTGAAAACTCCGTGTATGCCTTTTCGTGTAGACAGAGATAACCGGAGTTTTGCGTTTTAGAACGTCGCAATCTGCGCCAAAAAAATGACAACAAATCTGCCCTGACGTCAAACGTGCGACCTTTGTTTACTGCAGAAGCCAGATTAAGCATGGACAAAGAGTAATGGATCGGAGTAGTGCCTTGAAAGCGTTAATTATTGTGCAGGTGCTATTTACATGTTTAATTTTAGAAGCCCAACTACTGCTCCAAAAACAGGGTCAATATGTCCACATATTTGCTTTGACAAGATTCCCAATCAACGTTTTCTTGCGTCTTTTGAAGTTTATACTCCAAAATTGTGTTTAGAAGCAATTCTGTCTCCGAGTCTGTCCAGACGAACGAGCTTGGCGCCATGTTTTATGTTTAGGCGGAAGTGACGCCAACAGAGGGCTATTCTGATGTGATTAGGGGGTAGGATTTGGGGAAATAATGCCATCTACAGGTTGGAATGCTTATGAATGTGATTGAAAACGCAGATGTTCGGTTATGTGTGGAAGGGATTTTTTTCGAAGACGAGGTGGTGTGGATAAAACATTTTTATAAACGGAGGGGGGGAAAATGTTCGGTTTTAAAAATACCCAGCTACGTGTGTACATGGCCTCAGGCAGTAACATGAGAGGCTGCCTAAGGGTAAAGAAAACAATAACGTCACGCACTCGCCAACCAATCCCGGGCGACATCTCAGTGCTGAAAGGAACTTCCGGGAAGATTTTCTAGTTTCGGTTGTGTTGCCAGATTGGGGGGGTTTAAGTGCATTTTGGCGGGTTTTGAACATATTTTGGGCTGGAAAACGTCAGCAGTATCTGGCAACACTGCCCGGGCGGCGGGAAGATTTCCTGGTTCCGGTTTACAGCGCTGACTCAGTTCGTGCAATCGCTGGTGCTGCATAGGCTACCGTGTAAGCTCTGTCAATTTCAGCGACAAATTAAAAATGGAAGCGGATGAATTGGTTCCTAAAAGAACTAGTAAGGGGTCAGTCATCTGGCATTTTTTTAGATATCGCGAGGAGGACGTGGAACAGCAAATGCCAATTTGTAAAGTGTGCAAAAAAAAAACTGTCATCACGAAAGGCAGCAGCACTACAAATATGTTCCATCACCTGAAAACTCACCCGGTACAGTATGAAGAGTCTCTTCAACTCCGAACTACTTGCCCACGAGCTAAAACCCCCACAAGCTAAACAAATGACCCTAGCGGCCTCGTTCTCCAAAGCCACCCCATATGAGAAAATGAGTCAGAGATGGAGAGCTATAACGGATGCAATCACTAACGTCATTGCTGAAGACATGATCCCAGTTAGTGTAGTGGAAAAAACAGGCTTCCAAAAATTACTAAACACACTCGATCCCAAATATGAGTTGCCTGGTCGCAGACATTTTACAGAGAAGGCAATACCGGAATTCTACACATCTGAGAGGAGGAGCCAGAAAACATTCAGTTCAAAAGTGTGCAAAGAGAAAAATGATGTTTTGCAGATCTCTCTCTTCTCTCCCTCAATCTCTCTCTCTATTGTGAATGTTCCAGTGGTTCTCAGTAGTCAGGTTAATAGCTTGGAGATCTATTTTTTAAAATAATTTAATGAATGAGCACTTTTCTTATTTAGGCTAAATGTCTTTCTCAGTGTTGAGCTTGCACTTTATTGATTTGAGCTCTGAGCAGCTCTGTATTGTGTTGCCCCTTTGTTGCAATTTTCAAGATTGTTTTTGCAGTTTGTGCCACATCTTTGTTGAATAAAAATAGTCTTATTTCAATTCAATTGTGATTAATCACGAACATGAAAATTTAAAATGTGTTGTTGAAAACCACCTGTAAAGTTAACCAAGAATGTTATTTAATCTGCAGGGATTGTAGTGAAAACAGTAAAGAGTAAAAGTTAGATTTCATGGGGTCGTTTGGAGGAGATTTAAATATATCGAGATATATATCGTATATCGTGAAATGGAGAAAATGTATCGGGATATTCATGTTTTCCCATATCGCACAGCCCTAGTCTGACTGAAGTAATAATTCATGTTTATTATTTAAATTCAATTCAATATTGACCCTAAAGTCAGTTTTGGTAATTCTCGGGGATCAGACCACCAAGGCTCTGGATTCAAGATCCTCTGGACTCGAAGAGATTCTGGCAAACCGTCAGACGACTCAGGAGGGGGAGGCTGCTAACCTCAATTGAGGAAATTGTCAGCTGGTGGAAGGAATAATTCGAGGAGTATTCCAAGCTCCTAAAGGCTTTGGATGTTGTGGGGCTGTTTGGTTGAACAGAGAAACCATGGTCTAACGGTTAGAAAAGCAGCTTTAGGACCAGAAGGTCACCGGTTTGATTCCCTGGACGAGCAGGAATGGCTGAATTGCCCTTGAGCAAGACACCTAACCCTCAACTGCTCCCTGGGCTTCCCACTGTGTGGGTATGTCAGGGTCCTGTTGTACGTTGCTCCTGATAAGAGGGTCTGCTAAATGCATGATGTGCCTTTTTAACATTGCATGGAGGTTGGGGCCTCTGGATTGGCAGACTGGGGTGGTGGTCCCCCCCTTTTTAAGACGAAGGATGTGTTCCAATTTTAGGGCATCATACTTCTCAAACTTCTTGGGAAGGTCTAGACCAGGATGCTTGAGAGACGAGTCCCTGACAGCAAATTTTGTTTGGCTGACATCTGGCACGGATCATCCTTAAAATCTGAGCCAGCTTACAGTAGTTATGCACAATGGCCCAAGCATGGGCCTCATCATTTGGGTGTCGTGCATTAATTGTCCGACTCGAAAATCATTTTTTAATGTGTGGATCTCGGCTGGCGTGAATGTGGGAAACGTAGTTTAGATTTGCCTTACTGAAAACAGCGCCAGGCCAAATCCACTTGCTATAAGGGATCTATCCGTTAATCAAAACTCGGATTCAGGAGGAACAATGTGGTGTGGAACACTGAACCAGCTCTTTACCTTTACAAGGGTACTGGAGGGTGCATGGGATTTTACCCAACCTGCCTACATGTGTTTTGTGGACTTGGAAAAGGTATATGCACATGCACCATTGAGGTGTCCTATAGGGGTGCTTTGGGACTACGGGGGACCAAGCCCGTAGAAACGGGCCTTTTGGGCCCTGTTCACATTGCCAGCAATGAGCTAGAATTGTTCCCAGTGGGGGTTGATCTCTGCAAGGGCTGCCCTTTATCACAGATTCTGTTCATAATTTTGCCAAGGGGCGGAGTGCGTCTGGCTTGGTGGGCTCAGGATCACATTATTGCTTTTTGCAGATGATGTGGTCCTGTTGGCTTCATTGAGCTGTGACCTCCAGCTTGCACTGGGGCGGTTTCCAGCCTGGTGTAAAGTGGCTGAGATTAGAACCAGTACCTCCAAGTCTGAGGCCATGATTTGGTTGAAGCCGGATACTGGTGAATGGTCCGCTCTGAGTTTGGAATGAGTCCTTGCCTCAAGTGGAGGAGTTCAAGTATATTGAGGTCGTGTTAATGAACAGGGGAAGAATGGAGTGAGAGATCAACAAACAGATCGGTGAAGCAGGCCTGCTGTGGTGAAGAGAGAGGTGAGCCAAAAGGTATAGCTATTGATTTATTGGTCAATCTATGTACCTACCCTGACCTATGGTCACAAGCTGTGCGTCGTGATCGAAAGAACAACATCCCAGATACAAGCACTGGAAATTAGAATTCTCCGAAGGGTGTCTGTACTCATGCTTAGAGACAGTGTGAAGAGCTCAGACATTCGTGAGAGGCTCAGAGTAGAGCCGCTGCTCCTCTGCATCAAAAGGAACCAGCTGAGGTGGTTTGGGAATCTGTCTCGGATGCCTCCCGGACACCATCTAGTTAAGGGGTTCTGGGCACGGCCAACTGGGAGGAGACCCCAGGGCAGACCAAGGACATGCTGGAGAAATTATATCATTGGCTGGCCTGGGAATACCTCAGTATCCCTCTAAAACACCTCAGTATCCCCCTAAAACACCTTTTCTACACGTTGTTTGCACTGTTATTGGAGTTGCTTTTAATCTTATTGTACATGGGTATAGTGACAATAAAGGCATTCTATTCTATTCTAAAAGAGCTGGAGGTGAACAGGAAGAGGGAGGCTTGGGAATCTCTGCTGAAACTGCTGCCCCATGGCTTGGTCCCAGATTAGTGGCAGAAAATGGATGGATGGATGGATGGATGGATGGATGGATAAATATTCACCCATAAAACAATTTAAAAATATTAAGAATTCACACACAGTGATGATGTGTTCAACACAGATCATAACTATAACTCGCAGAGGGATTATAAATGTATTAATCTCCATCTGGAGCTTTTACTTTTTATTCCTCTTTCCCCTTAGTATGCCTTACAGCTGACTTTGCCAGAATTTAACTGTTTTAATGTCTGAATAAGTAAGTAAGCAAGCAAATAAATACATGAATAAGTAAGTAAGTAAGTAAGGAAATACATAAACAAGTAAACAAACAAACCTGTGTGAACTCTGACATATTTCAGTTTGTACACACAGAAAGTATAGTAGAGTATAGTGCATTATACAGTACTTGTCTTTGTCTTGTAATTTATGTTGTTTATTGCACTTAGATAGCTATATTTTTAGGTAGCTAAATCTCTCCTTAGATAGCTATAGATAGTTATTTCCGTCCATCCATCCATTATCTCTAGCCGCTTTATCCTGTTCTACAGGGACGCGGACGAGCTGGAGCCTATCCCAGCTGACTACGGGCGAGAGGCGGGGTACACCCTGGACAAGTCGCCAGGTCATCACAGGGCTGACACATAGACACAGACAACCATTCACACTCACATTCACACCTACGCTCAATTTAGAGTCACCAGTTAACCTAACCTGCATGTCTTTGGACTGTGGGGGAAACCGGAGCACCCGGAGGAAACCCACGCGGACACGGGGAGAACATGCAAACTCCGCACAGAAAGGCCCTCGCCGGCCACGGGGCTCGAACCCGGACCTTCTTGCTGTGAGGTGACAGTGCTAATGATTACACCACCGTGCCGCCCAATAGAGTTATTTATATACCGTACCTTATTTTGTAATCTTCCACTTTTCTCTATAAATGCCCCATGGGGAGCCTGAGGGAAACGGTATTTCAATGCACTGTATACTTGTATATGTATAAGTATAGCACAGTGTAGTATAAACATATTAATCTATTTATATGGTGCCTCTAACGTACAAGTCCCTGTGAACGAGCCATTACTATAGAAATGATAATGTATCTCAACGAGCACATTGACATAAACCTGTGCTACTGTCAGAGCTGATGTTATAGAAAACTAATCAACACCCTTTGACCAATCAGAATCCGGAATTCAACAGTGCTGTGACTTAAATTTCATTAACTGTTGGATGGATGATACAGTACATATAGTATATAGCACAGTATACATATAGGATACAGTGTGTGTGTGCAAAATATACAGTATATATTCAGTTATTAATGAAATTAATTACATTACTTCAAATTCCAGAGCCCAGAGCTACTATTTCACATTACACTGTAGAATGAAGTGTGTTATTCACTACGGGTTCATCACACACACACACACACACACACACACACACACACACACACACACACACACAGAGTCCTGTACACAGTGACACTGTGTCTTCCACTACTGCTTATCCCCAAACAACAAATTTTACTTAGCCCCTACTAAGAAATGCTTGAGGGTGTGTGTGTGTGTGTGTGTGTGTGTGTGTGTGTGTGTGTGTGTGTGTGTGTGTGTGCATGTGTGTTTCTAGCACTAAGCACACTGGTACATGTCAGGAGGGAAATCACGTGAAAATGCAACATTGGACTCGACAGCACAAATTACAGTCAGGGTAAAGGTGGAATATGCAGTTTAGCTGTGTGTGTGTGTGTGTGTGTGTGTGTGTGTGTGTGTGTGTGTGTGTGTGTGTGTGTGAGAGAGAGAGAGAGAGAGAGAGAGAGAGAGAAACAGCAGAAGGGAGAACAATAAATATGGGCATGATAATAGAGATATGACACAGGAAAGTGATATTGGGAAGGGAGAGGATGATGGATGAATGGAATGACTGAGAAATGGATAACGCGACAAAGATATTAGAAAGAGAAAAATGATGACAGCAATATATGGATGGATGGATGGATGGATGTGTGAGTGGTTGAATGGCTGCATGGTTGGATGGATGGTAGGATGGATGGATGGATGGATGGATGTGTGAGTGGTTGAATGGCTGCATGGTTGGATGGATGGTAGGATGGATGGATGGATGGATGGATGGATGGATGGATGTGTGTGTGATTGAATGTTTGGATGGATAGATGGATGGGTGAGTGAATGGTTGCAAGGTTGAATGGATGGATGGGTGAGTGAGTGGTTGAATGGTTTAATGGTTGGATGGATGGGTGAGTGGTTGAATGTTTGGATGGATAAATGGATGGTGGGTGAATGGTTGCAAGGTTGAATGGATGGATGGGTGAGTGAGTGGTTGAATGGTTTAATGGTTGGATGGATGGGTGAGTGGTTGAATGTTTGGATGGATAAATGGATGGTGGGTGAATGGTTGCAAGGTTGAATGGATGGATGGATGGATGGATGGATGGATGGATGGATGAGTGCTTGAATGGATGGATGGATGGGTGGATGGATAGATAGATGGCTGTGTGAGTGCTTTAATGGATGGATGGATGGCTGGATGGGTGGGTGAGTGGTTGGATGGATGGGTGAGTGGTTAAATGGTTGGATGGATTGATGGATTGACAAATGGATGAAGAGAGTACAAAGCAAGAGAGATGAATATGGAGATGAAAGGATGGATAGATAGATATCAAGTTGAGAAAGATATTATAAAGAGGCAAAATGGTTGGATGGATGGATGGACGGATGGTCAGGACTATGGCAGAAGACCAGGAGAGAGGTGATGCAGGGAAAATGGAAATGGTTAAGAGAAAAAAGGATGGAGAGATTGCTGAGTGCACAGCTGACATTGTTTCTGCTCCTGCACTGATTCAGAAGTCTGCTATCTACACACACACACACAGACACACACCAGCTTGAAACCATCAGACTTTCCACTATCACGTGTGTGTGTGAGTGATGTGGAGCCAGAATACGGCAGTAACAGGAGACAGACATGCAGCTCTACACAATAAAAAGACACTCTCCATCATCCGAGAGAGAGAGAGAGATCAAATTTGATCAAAGCAGGGAAAAAAGTTGTGATCATTTGTTTTTTCCCCACAAACATAGCCATCAGTACGAGCGTTTCTTCTCCTGCCAATGATCTCCACACGACTGAGTTACAGAGCAGCAGCTGTGACCTATATTCCCTTGGCCACGCCCTTTTCATTAAACCGTTTTTGTGCTGGACACGGTGACGTCATCATGGCCAGGTCAAGCACACAAAGACTGACTGGTCAACTATGTGACACCAATGATAATGACACAATCACAGTAAGGTCCTTTTCACACACTCCCAGACTCCTGAACGTTTGGTGGAGTGTGAACAGTGTGTTCAATCCTTTACATTTACATCATCTCCGGAAACAATCTGCTCTCAGCGCTGCATATTGAGCAGCGACCATTTTGGAATCCCATATGTGCAAAAGTGGTGCATTGAATCGCGCAATCAATCTACAGTTCAGAAGGAACTCCTCCGTGAAAGCAAATCAGTGATAAGTAGCCCCGCCCCCAAACAAACCCAGAATCGGCCCTGGTTCCAGACGTGAATATTCAGCTGACGTGTAAAAACACTCTTCATCTGACTGAAGAACTTGTTTTGTGGATCGTCTGCAACATTAACTGTAACTATAAAAGGATAAAAAGTATGATGTGTCATTCTTTTTTAAATAAAACTGTACTATGAGGCAATGCTGTGGTATCAGAGGAATAAAACATTTCAGGATGTGCCGCTGAAGAAAAAATATTGACACCCCTTTCACTGATTAGTTTCCTAGAGCATAACAGCATGAGTTAGTGAGTGAGTGAGTGAGTGAGTGAGTGAGTGAGTTAAGCAAATTGTTGTTCTACCTGTTTTTATTTTGAACATGATGCATTTTTAATGCTTGTCCAACCAAATAAGCCATAAACCACGCCCCTAATTAAAGGTAACGCTGAGGTTTTTTTTTTTTGAGAAGATACAAGTACTTTAATTTAAATGCAAACAAGATCAGAACATGATAATGCATTAAATAATGTTAGAATACAGTGGGGCAAAAAAGTATTTATTCAGCCACCAATTGTGCAAGTTCTCCCACTTAAAAAGATGAGAGAGGCCTGTAATTTTCATCATAGGTACACTTCAACTATGAGAGACAGAATGGGGGGAAAGAATCCAGGAAATCACATTGTAGGATTTTTAATGAATTAATTGGTAAATTCCTCGGTAAAATAAGTATTTGGTCACCTACAAACAAGCAAGATTTCTGGCTCTCACAGACCTGTAACTTCTTCTTTAAGAGGCTCCTCTGTCCTCCACTCGTTACCTGTATTAATGGCACCTGTTTGAACTCGTTATCAGTATAAAAGACACCTGTCCACAACCTCAAACAGTCACACTCCAAACTCCACTATGGCCAAGACCAAAGAGCTGTCAAAGGACACCAGAAACAAAATTGTAGACCTGCACCAGGCTGGGAAGACTGAATCTGCAATAGGTAAGCAGCTTGGTGTGAAGAAATCAATTGTGGGAGCAATTATTAGAAAATGGAAGACATACAAGACCACTGATAATCTCCCTCGATCTGGGGCTCCACGCAAGATCTCACCCCGTGGGGTCAAAATGATCACAAGAACGGTGAGCAAAAATCCCAGAACCACATGGGGGGACCTAGTGAATGACCTGCAGAGAGCTGGGACCAAAGTAACAAAGGCTACCATCAGTAACACACTACGCCGCCAGGGACTCAAATCCTGCAGTGCCAGACGTGTCCCCCTGCTTAAGCCAGTACATGTCCAGGCCCGTCTGAAGTTTGCTAGAGAGCATTTGGATGATCCAGAAGAGGATTGGGAGAATGTCATATGGTCAGATGAAACCAAAATAGAACTTTTTGGTAAAATCTCAACTTG
Source organism: Neoarius graeffei (assembly GCF_027579695.1). Lineage (NCBI taxonomy): Eukaryota > Metazoa > Chordata > Actinopteri > Siluriformes > Ariidae > Neoarius > Neoarius graeffei. Next base: position 94,716,799 of record NC_083575.1, on the reverse strand, counting down.
TCATGTTTGGAGGAGAAAGAATGCTGAGTTGTATCCAAAGAACACCATACCTACTGTGAAGCATGGGGGTGGAAACATCATGCTTTGGGGCTGTTTTTCTGCAAAGGGACCAGGACGACTGATCCGTGTAAAGGAAAGAATGAATGGGGCCATGTATCATGAGATTTTGAGTGAAAACCTCCTTCCATCAGCAAGGGCATTGAAGATGAAACGTGGCTGGGTCTTTCAGCATGACAATGATCCCAAACACACCGCCCGGGCAACGAAGGAGTGGCTTCATAAGAAGCATTTCAAGGTCCTGGAGTGGCCTAGCCAGTCTCCAGATCTCAACCCCATAGAAAATCTTTGGAGGGAGTTGAAAGTCCGTGTTGCCCAGCGACAGCCCCAAAACATCACTGCTCTAGAGGAGATCTGCATGGAGGAATGGGCCAAAATACCAGCAACAGTGTGTGAAAACCTTGTGAAGACTTACAGAAAACGTTTGACCTCTGTCTTTGCCAACAAAGGGGAACTAAAGTATTGAGATGAACTTTTGTTATTGACCAAATACTTATTTTCCACCATAATTTGCAAATAAATTCTTTAAAAATCAGACAATGTGATTTTTCTGGATTTTTTTTTTCTCATTCTGTCTCTCATAGTTGAAGTGTACCTATGATGAAAATTACAGGCCTCTCTCATCTTTTTAAGTGGGAGAACTTGCACAATTGGTGACTGACTAAATACTTTTTTGCCCCACTGTATGTTTATTTTGGTTGATCTGTAAAGCAGGGGAGGAGAAGGAAGAGGAGGAAGATGAAGAAGAGGAGGGGCAGAAGGAAGAGGAAGAGGAGGAGGAGGAAAGAGGAAGAGACAGGAGGGAGAGAAAGAGGAGGGGCAATAGGAAGAGGAGGAAGGGGCAGGAGGAGGGAGGAGGAAGAGGATGAGGAGAAGAAAGGAAGAAGGGGAAAGGAAGAAGAGTAGGGGAGGGAGGGAGGAGGAAGAGGAGGAGGAGGAGGAGGAGGAGGAGGAGGAAGAGCAGGAGGGAGGAGGAGGAGGAGGGAGGGGGAGGATGAAGAGGAGGAGAGAGGATGGAGAGGAAGATGAGGAGGAGAGGAAGAGAGGGCAGGAGGAGGAGGAAGAGGGGAGGAAGATGATGATGAGGAGGGAGGGGGGAAGGATGAAGAGGAGGAGTGAGGGGGAAGGATGAAGAGGAGGAGGAGGGGGCAGGGTGAAGAGGAGAAGGAGGACGAGGAGGAGGAGGAAGAGGGGGCAGGGGGATAGGAAGAGGAGGAAGAGGGGCAGTATGATGAAGAGGAGGAGGGAGGAGGAAGAGGGGTAGGATGAAGAGGAGGAAGGGAGAGGAAGAGACAGGAGGGAGAGAAAGAGGAGGGGCAGTAGGAAGAGGAGGGGGGTAGGAGGGAGGAGGAGGGAGAGGATGAGGAGGAGAAAGGAGGAAGAGAGAGAGGAAGAAGAAGAGGGGAGGGAGGGAGGAGGAAGAGCAGGAGGGAAGATGATGAAGAGCAGGAGGAGGAAGGAGGAGGGAGAGGGGGAGGATGAAGAGAGGAGGGAGAGGAAACTAAGGAGGAGGAAGAGGAAGAGGGGGCAGGATGAAGAGCAGGAGGGGAGAAAAGGAGGAGGAGAGAGGAGGGAGAGGAGTGAGAGAAAGAGGAGGTGGAGGGAGAGGGGACAGGGTGAAGAGGAGGAGGAGGGGGTAGAAAGAGGAGGAAAAGGGGGCAGGATGAAGGGAGAGCAAGAGGAGGAGGAGAGAGGAGGGGAAGGAGAATGGGGGAAGGAGGAGGAGGAGAGAAGAGGAGGGGAGGAAGATGAGGAGGAAGAGGTGAGAGGAGGAGGAGAGCGCAGGAGGAGGAAGAAGGAATAGGAGGAAGAAGAAGAGGGAGAGGAGAAGGAAGAGGAGGAAGTGGGAGGAGGATGAAGAGGAGGGAGGATGGATTGTGTTTGGATGTGGGAAAGAAAAGTTTTGGAAATTGATAGCACACATTTCCTCATGAGATAACCTAATTACAAACAGGCTTCTTACACACACACACACACACACACACACACACACACACTTACCGCTAAAATCACACAGTGAAATGGATAAACAAACACTGGGTGTATGTCGTATCCGTGCGTCTCATCAGCGTGGGAACTTCATCCCGCGTTAATGAGACTAAATGAAGTGTGTTAGTGTTCCTCTAACCACGCCCACTAAACTTATTATTCCAACATCGTGATTAAACACGATTAAAATATAATGTGCTGTTTGTTGGATCTGTACAAATTCCAGTACGCTGGCTGTATCCTGTGCACGAGTCTCATTCAGAGGGTCATTTTTATTTCATCATTTCAACAGACACTAACAATCAGTGATCTGACATTTCACTGTTATTACTAGAACTTACGTCATGTGGTTTCTGTCACTGCCTATGTGCTCGGAGAACTGAACAGGGTGTGTGGGCGGAGCTAAAAACAGTATTGCCCACTGATTGGCCAAATGCAATCACAGAAATGTGACAAGTCAGACAAGTGGCACTTCAAAGGAAAAGAATATATACTTCCACAGGCTTAAGCCCCGCCCATCTGTCTTTCAAATTAAAAAGACGTTATTAAAAGGTTTCGCTTGATGAATTAACAAACGCCTTAATGAATGTCTCATTTTGGATTTTTTTTATGTTTAACCTTGTGAAAAGTGAAACTGTGGTATGAATTTGCTTTTTGCAGGATGGCTGGAGAAAGCTCATTAATATTCATGAGCACAGTGATTTTGATCTGATATTACCGTTCTCACGAATCGACACTACAAACCACACGGATGAGACGTTGATGCTCTTCAAGAGAAGTTGTGTCGACTGTGTTTAAGGCAGGATGTGTGACATGTTGATGAACATCTGCATTTGATCATCGCGTAATGAATCAAAACACAAGATGACTGGAGAGAGAGAGAGAGAGAGAGAGAGAGAGAGTTCAGTGTGATGCTCACTCGACCATTCAGGATTTAATACGAGTTAAAAAAGAAAGAAAGGGGAAACAAAACGAATGAGACTTTGATGTTCCACTGATGGGAAATGATGTTATCACCTCACAACCTGTGTGTGTGTGTGTGTGTGATTTTGACGTGTTCAGCCATGTAAAGCCTGTCCCAGCTGATGGCGTGATGGACAAATGTGACTCGCAGTGCACTACTCAATCTCAGCTCTTTTGTGTATGTGTGTGTGTGTGTGTGTGTGTGTGTGTGTGTGTGTGTATGTTTGTGTGTCAGAGAGAGAGAGAGAGAGAGAGAGAGCATTTGCTGGCTCTGCAGGCCCCTGAGGTCAGGAAGAGTGTAAGTCGATGTTGGAGATCCACTTTTCTCTTCCCTGTAGTTTTCCAAAAATGTGTTTGTGTTTGTGTGTGTGTGTGTGTGTGTGTGTGAGAGAGAGAGAGAGATAAAGATAGAGAGAGAGAGAGAATATGAGTGTTTGTAAGAAAGAGACATACTGTGTGACTGTGTGTGAAATACTGAGCAACAGTCTACACATGATCTTTAGAGGATGGTGGCTTCCAAACTCTCTCTCTCTCTCTCTCTCTCTCTCTCTCTCACACACACACACACACATACACACAATCCTTCCTGCCATCTCTCCAATCCATCTGTCTTCTCCGTTCGTACTCCTCACATTTCTCTCTCCATCTCTCTCTTTTTCTGTCTGCCTCTTGCTATCCTTCCTGCCGTCTCTCCATCTGTCTTCTTACATTTCTCTCTCTCTCTCTGTCTCTATCTTCTCTCATTCGCTCTTTCCAGGTTCCTTCTCTCTCGAAAATGAGCTAAAAGAGAAACAGAAGTTTAAAAATGTTATGTTCCTCAGCTCTTCTGTCTGGTCTCACCTCATGGAAGCTTTGCCTCATACGGCGACAGGTCTGATGTGAAAAGATCCGATGTATTATTAAACGAACGACTGTAAACGTAAATACGAAGAACAAGATGCTTTAAAGTGGTGAACCTCATGAGGTTGTGACCTCATGACTGACAGCATGTTGGAGAAAAAAACCAAAATGAAACAAGGCACAGTGTCAAAGAAATTCTCTGAAGACTCTCTGGAACGCCCTGTAGGTGCGAAGATATTTAAGAATGCTGGGACTTTGATTATTGTTCAGTAGAACGTATTATGAACTGCAGAGACTCTCAGGAGTTGTGGAACGTCTAAAAAACGAGTTATTTCCTGTTATCACTGTTGTTAAAGCAGCTGTAAACCGTCCTTCCTGCACCAGACTCTTTTATTTCTCTCTCTCTCTCTCTCGAAGTAAACATCTTGTTTATTCCGTTGCGCATCCATCGTACATGTCCCGGTGAACAAGCTGTCACTCCAGAAAGGATAACAGCACATTAGAACAAGCACATTCATATAAACCTGCATTACTGTCAGAGTTCCTGATCTAGGAAATTAATCAACACCTTCTGACCAATCACAATCCAGACAGAAATCAAATAAAAGGCACACGACTGCTTCTCCAATTTACAGACAAAAGGCACCAAAAGTCAGGACGTTTTCATCAAGGAGAAAAAGAGCTACGATATAATGCTCTGATTTACATCTGACAGACTCCATCCACTCGAATCCATTCCTGTGATGAAGCCTGGTGGTGGTAGCATGGTGCTCCGGGAACGTTTTTCAGCAGCTTTTACGAAGAGGAAGATATTTTTGAGGAAAACCTGAGGAATTGGGAAGAACATGGCCCAGAAGTGACCTCGGATGAATCTGTGAATGTCCTTGAGCTTCGATGTGAACTCCTCAACGCAATGCCCCTCATCAGGAACCTGACAGAACTTCAGACAGATTCTCCAGAGAGGAATGAATCTAGATACAAGGATTTTACAGTACAAAACATCATGAAGCATATTCATGCTTTATGTAACCGAACAACAAAGTGAGGAAAACGGAAAGGAGTTGGCCATGTGAGTCAAACTTTTCACTGAAGACATAAAGCGAATATGAGGCGGTGTGAGGCGACTGCGAGGCATCGTGAGGCGACGGTGAGGCGATCATCAGCCCACCTCGGTTGGCGCTAGTTACTTGACGTCGGCTTGGTGTATCAGAGCGTTAACACATTCTTAATTCCCATCACTGACGTTAAAAGCTCAAATGCGTAACTCTGAGGATGAGTATGCACACACGCATGTGTGTGTGTGTGTGTGTGTGTGTGTGTGTGTGTACTGGAATGAACGGAGGCAGAAAGTCTGGCAGCGTCTCTGATTGATACAACAACATTACTGTAACTACAGCGGGGTCCAAAAGTCTGAGTCCACTACCAGGAACTGGTTTTTATTATTTTATCAAACTCAGATCAGACTTTTACTCCAGTGATCTTCATCACTTCAACATTACAACATCCTCCACACACACACACACACACACACACACACATATCAGGTAACCTAGTCGCCAGATCCTTCAAAATTCCATGTCTCAATCTTGGTTGTTATCACATCAATCACCATCATTACAGAGCCTTTAAAGGGGAACTGAAGGCAAATTTTTTTATGATCAAAATTCTATTTATCTCATTTTATTAAATATAGAAAAGCATTTTTGATAGCTATTTTGTCACTGCTACAGCAAGTTATGAGTGTTTGAAATATGAGATGTAATATATCAGTCCACGCAGTGGTGCCTGAAAGTTTGTGAACCCTTTAGAATTTTCTATATTTCTGCATAAATATGACCGAAAACATCATCAGATTTTCACACAAGTCCTAAAAGTAGATAAAGAGAACCCAGTTAAACAAATGAGACAAAAATATTATACTTGGTCATTTATTTATTGAGGAAAATGATCCGATATTACGGTACATATATGTGAGTGGCAAAAGTATGTGAACCTCTAGGATTAGCAGTTAATTTGAAGGTGAAATTAGAGTCAGGTGTTTTCAATCAATGGGATGACAATCAGGTGTGAGTGGGCACCCTGTTTTATTTAAAGAACAGGGATCTATCAAAGTCTGAGCTTCACAACACACGTTTGTGGAAGTGTATCATGGTATGAACAAAGGAGATTTCTGAGGACCTCAGAAAAAGCGTTGTTGATGCTCATCAGGCTGGAAAAGGTTACAAAACCATCTCTAAAGAGTTTGGACTCCACCAATCCACAGTCAGACAGATTGTGTACAAATGGAGGAAATTTAAGACCATTGTTACCCTCCCCAGGAGTGCTCGACCAACAAAGATCACTCCAAGAGCAAGGCGTGTAATAGTCGGCAAGGTCATAAAGGACCCCAGGGTAACTTCTAAGCAACTGAAGGCCTCTCTCACATTGGCTAATGTTAATGTTCATGAGTCCACCATCAGGAGAACACTGACCAACAATGGTGTGCATGGCAGGGTTGCAAGGAGAAAGCCACTGCTCTCCAAAAAGAACATTGCTGCTCGTCTGCAGTTTGCTAAAGATCACGTGGACAAGCCAGAAGGCTATGGGAAAAATGTTTTGTGGACGGATGAGACCACAATAGAACTTTTTGGTTTAAATGAGAAGCATTATGATTGGAGAAAGGAAAACACTGCATTCCAGCATAAGAACCTTATCCCATCTGTGAAACATGGTGGTGGTAGTATCATGGTTTGGGCCTGTTTTGCTGCATCTGGGCCAGGACGGCTTGCCATCATTGATGGAACAATGAATTCTGAATTATACCAGTGAATTCTAAAGGAAAATGTCAGGACATTTAGAGTCCACCATCAGGATCTGTCCATGAACTGAATCTCAAAAGAAGGTGGGTCATGCAGCAAGACAACGACCCTAAGCATACAAGTCGTTCTACCAAAGAATGGTTAAAGAAGAATAAAGTGAATGTTTTGGAATGGCCAAGTCAAAGTCCTGACCTTAATCCAATTGAAATGTTGTGGAAGGACCTGAAGTGAGCAGTTCATGTGAGGAAACCCACCAACATCCCAGAGTTGAAGCTGTTCTGTACGGAGGAACGGGCTAAAATTCCTCCAAGCCGGTGTGCAGGACTGATCAACAGTTACCGCAAACATTTAGTTGCAGTTATTGCTGCACAAGGGGGTCACACCAGATACTGAAAGCAAAGGTTCACATACTTTTGCCACTCACAGATATGTAATATTGGATCATTTTCCTCAATAAATAAATGACCGAGTATAATATTTTTGTCTCATTTGTTTAACTGGGTTCTCTTTATCTACTTTTAGGACTTGTGTGAAAATCTGATGATGTTTTAGGTCATGTTTATGCAGAAATATAGAAAATTCTAAAGGGTTCACAAACTTTCAAGCACCACTGTATATTGCTTTGGTTAGTGACCATTGTTGTACACTACTTTTTGTGATGCATTGTGGGATACTTTGAGTGCACTATATAGGGTGTAAATAATCCTCACTAAGGTTTCGGACAGCACTACAAAATGGCGTCCCCACTATATAGTGCCTTATATAGTGAGTAGGGAGCGATTTCGGACACAGGGGTCGTCAAAAGCCGCGCGCGGCCTCTTTTGAATGCTGATGTAATCAAACCGTACATTTTGTTTGTTTTGATAACAATCAGGAAAGTTTGAAAAAAGCAGGCAGTAATCGTCATTTAAACTTGTTTTTGTGCAATATTTCGTTTGGAAAACAGTTTTCAAAATGGCGGCACTGACACCTGGCTGACACTTCTTCACGTTTTGAAGTCTCGCACAAGTCTCGTGAAGATCGCGCGGATAAGCGACACCTGCCGTGAACCAAACGAACTAAATTCAACATGGCTAAAAAACAAATAGGCCGATAAGTATAATATTTAATTGCAATTAGTTGCCAATATGAGTCACGATATAAGGTGACTAAAACCGAAACGTAATTGAATAGCACGTTAAGAAATAAAGCACGTTTAAAAATGACTTCAGTTCCCCTTTAATGCGTTCTGCTCATCACAAGGCAGTTCATCAGATTACGTCGGATGAATCCTGACAGATATCTTCAACAAAATAGTTAACAAAGGGACTACACAGGGGGAGTGTTAGTGGCCCATACGTTTTTAACTTGTTTTTAAATGATTTGGAACTATCTGGACAGAAGGAAATGTCGTTGGGCGGCACGGTGGTGTAGTGGTTAGCGCTGTCGCCTCACAGCAAGAAGGTCCGGGTTCGAGCCCAGTGGCCAGCGAGGGCCTTTCTGTGCGGAGTTTGCATGTTCTCCCCGTGTCCGCGTGGGTTTCCTCCGGGTGCTCCGGTTTCCCCCACAGTCCAAAGACATGCAGGTTAGGTTAACTGGTGGCTCTAAATTGACCGTAGGTGTGAATGTGAGTGTGAATGGTTGTTTGTCTCTACCGTATGTTTCAGCCCTGCGATGATCTGGCGACTTGTCCAGGGTGTACCCCGCCTCTCGCCCGTAGTCAGCTGGGATAGGCTCCAGCTCGCCCGTGACCCTGTACAGGATAAGTGGTCACGGATAATGGATGGATGGATGGAAATGTCTTTCACTAAATATGCTGATGATTCTACTGTTTTACTTTTTGTGTCAAGGGATTTGCCAGATAAATCTGATCTAGCGCTACAAATGTTTATCGCCTGGACCAAATAAAACTTGATGCACTGTATCATCACTAAATGTAAGGAGTTAGTTCTATGCAAGAAAGGTAATGTTATTGACGTTATGTTGTATAATATCAGGCAGTATGGTAGTGTATCTATTTTAGGAGAAAGGAAAAGCTGTATGAAGCTAACAAATGCCTATTTGTAATTTAACCCTTTCGGACACAAGGAAAAAGGCTATGGAATTTCATGCTATGGAACTTCATGTGTACACATTATGTCCGAAGGGGTTAAATCAGTGCAAAGAAGGTTACACGCAAGATGAAGTAGGTCATCTCTTTTATGCGATCGTTCTCCCAAAAATATCATACAGACTTCCAGTATACTCTGCTAGTGTTTCAGATCTGACTGTTGTTCAATGCTTTTTTAAAAAAATGCTATCAGAGACGTTATCCATGAACTCGTTTTAGCATCTTGGAGCTTTTGGAGAAGTGTGACCGATGCTTTTTTCATAAAATTAAAAATAGCGATCATCCTTTACAGATCCTTTGCCTTTCAATGTTCAAGCGATTTATATCGTCTCCGCTGCCCATAATTTGCTGTAACTCCAATTACTCCACCACAAAATTGTCTTCAATTTGGGTCTAACGTGACCGGAAGCCATCCTATATTTGTTGATCGATTCTCATGCTCTGATTGGCTGAGCCGGACCACGTGACCACACTGTAGTGTATGTAGTTATGTTACAGAGCCAGGAAGCATACTGCAGAAGGTAAATGAGAAAGTCAAGTATACAAACATCTGGAAGGAAAATTCATACGCATTTTGCAAGTATTTTACAGGGAAATGGTTAGTAGTTTATTATCTGAGAGTGCACCAGAAGGCATGTCAATTTCAAAATGTTCTGCCCCCAGACCCCCCTAGCATTAGCCGCAAATTCCAAAGCCACCTACTGCTATTTTTTTTTTAGTTGGTTACTTCAGATTTTCTGGAGAACCCTGATAGTGTTAAGTTCAATCAGAGAAAAACTTCAGACAACACAATTATGACACTTCGACAAAATGTCCATATTCCCGTGAAAAGAATTACGACAATTTATGGACGTGTCTAATTCTGGATAACATAACGACCCGAGAAGGCAGCAGGGTTTCTCTGACAAAAGGCTGCCTAAAAATGCAGGCTACTTAGGGAGCTTTGCTCTGATTGAATGCAGTAATTATCACAGTTTGTACACGACTGTGTTGCCCCAATGGCATTCCATCAATAAGACACACTGTACAAAGTCATACTGATGGAGACTGATGGCGTCAGGGTGAAAGAAGACCAGTGGACCTTTGGATATTTGGATGCCACTTTGTTGGTCACTCAGACTCTGTGTCTTCTCTCAGGTGGAATTCAGTAGCACTGTGTGATGATTAGAGTAATCAGACAGGTTGATTTATTGGCTGAACCTTCCAATCTGTCTCTGTCTCTCTCTTTCTCTTTCTGTGTGTGTTCATCGAGTGGAGGATGGCGCGTTTAACAAAGCATCTATTGATAAAACACCTTTCCTCCTCCAGCATTCTCTCATCTCGTCTCCTGTGACACAATAACGCCATTGTGTCCATCTCACCGGGTTTATATCATGTAATAATCATCGTAAATTTAATGTATACACTCTATACAGCGCCAAACACGCCAGCTTTAACCATCTTAACCTCGTTTCATGCTGGCGTCTGGAATAAACCATTTCTGAGCAACGTGGTAGAATTGGATATGCCTCAAGATAGTTTTACACCAATTCACAGACCTCCAGGCTCCAAAGCTGGTCATGTGACCCTAACAAGTTTACCTTGGAGCAGAAATACTGAAGAACTTGAAACTTCAACAATGCAAGTCACCTTGACTTCTTATTACTGGAGAATTTAATAAGCTGGATGACGAGAGGAAACGGGAGCACTAGCAGGAAACGAAAGAACAAAAGCAGGGAGATTCTCGCCGAAATTGAGCTCCAGTGTGTGCAGTCTCCAGCTGTCCAATGCTGAGAGAGAAGCAACAATCTTTATAATGTGACAAACTTCTCAACTTACTCTCCTTTTCTCTACTGCATTTTCTCTCTCAGACTCACACTCTGGCTTTATAGCTACATCAATCTGATTTTAAGAAAAGAAGGCAGTTCAATTACACACACATTAGACTCTATCAGACTGAAAACACGGATAATAAAGGAGGAGCAGACCAGAGGCTTTGGCACAGACCAATAAAACCCCTCAAAAGGTACCATTACAGATTAGTGTTTACGATCAGATCAAGTTCAGTCAACTCAGCACACCTGACTCACACAGAATTTAGCCGGGAGCAAAGACTTATGGGTAAATCCTCCCTGGCAGCCTTTAAGTACAACCATTAAAGGTTATTTACTTCAAAGTGTGACACATTTCCACCACCTGAACTTTTCAGAATTCCCAAGAACTTCTTGATGAACCCAGGGCACCTTAAACACATTTCCACCAACAAAACCTTTCCAGAACTAAAGAACTTATCAAAGGCAGTCAGATCACCAGAACCTTTCAGGAACCCAAAAACTAGGCATACTTCCACCACCAGAACCTTTCAGCAACTCAAGGAACCTGTAAGTTGCCCCACCAGAACAGCAGTCTAAGGATATATTCAGTAACTCAGGCTCTTTAGGCACATTTCAACCACCAGAACTTTTTTCACAGGTCAAAAATTTGTCAAGGAACCCAAGAATGGTAGATATATTTTCACCTCCAGAACATTTCAGCTGCCCACGAATTTGTCTCGGAACCCATTTACTAAAAACACAGTTCCACCACTTGTCTAAGACGTTCAAGTACAATTGAGAAAAAATAATAATAATAATTGAGTCACCTTTCAAGAGCCTATGAACAACTGAATGGAGGACATTTCCACCAGTGAAATTGTAAGAATCAAAAAAAAAAAGTGCCTAAAACCCAATAATGATACAGTAGGTACAGTTCCACTACCAGAACCTTTCAGAAATGCATGAAATTGTCTAGCAACTCAGGAACTTCAGACGCACTTGAACCTCCAGAACCTTTCAGGAACCCAATGATGCATTAAGGAACCCAGGAGTTTAGGAACCCTTCATCCACCAGAACCCTTCAGGAACCCAATTTTTTTTTTTTTTACTTATGGCCGGGCACCGCCCAAACCAATAATCATGTCATCAGTCTTTCTTTGGCTAATCAGACACAAGGTACGGTATGCCACCACTCTTGCTGGGGGTTAGGTGGGGCACTTCAGCCAGTCCTGCTGGTCCAGGGAATCGAACCAGCAACCTTTTGGTCCAAAAGCTGCTTCTTGAACCATGATGGTTCGAGAAACAGGAACCCAATAATATGTTGAGATAACGAGGAACTTTAGGAACACTTCATCCACCGGAACCCAATTTTTTTGGTTATGGCCAGGCACCGCCCGAACCGATAATCATATCATCAGTCTTTCTTTGGCTAATCAGACACAAGGGTATGCCACCACTCTTGCTGGAGCAGTTGGGGTTAGGTGCCTTGCTCAAGGGCACTGCTGGTCCAAGGAATCGAACCAGTCACCTTTTGGTCCCAAAGCTGCTTCTCAAACTGTGATGGTTAGAGAAGCAGGAACCCAATAATATGTCGAGATAATGAGGAATTTTAGGAACATTTCCACCAAAGGAACCTTTCCAGAACCCCTGGACTTGCTTTTATTATGTGTGTGTATTTTAATAAACCAGAAGACTAACCCTACATTTTGTAGCTTTTTTACCAACCATATGTCCTCAAGCCAAAAGTGTATATGAGAATATATAACACACACAAAGGTTTTCCTCAACTTTCTCTGGGTCAAGTGCAATAATCCATGTGAGAAGAAGCTAGGAAATTTTCCCCTCCCCTTGTCTCTGTTTACAAATGAGGGAATTATTTAAGAGTGTGATTTCGCTTCATGTATCCGCTGTTTTTAATGTTGGTATTTATGAGTTATAAAACTAAGCAGATGGCAACATTAGGCTAATGCAAAAATAATATCATATGTCATTTCACTGTATACATCAGCTCCAGGGAAAGAAACAAACAGACAAGAAGAAAAAAAAAAACACTCCATGTTCTTCTTATAAAGTTATCATCATCATGCCGTCTGTGCTTGAACGAAGAGACAGGAGCTGAAACTTAATGTCTTTATCCATATCTGAAGGACGTAGAACCCGCTGGCTACCACAACGTCCATCGTTATAAATGACTTCATGGAAATAAACAAATTGGAAAATAGCTTGTGTAAATATTTACTCCATACCTGGGGGGTTATCTTCTAACTCAGTTTTATGCAGCGTTAGCTAATATTTAATAGAGTGTAAGCTGTAACTTGGCCACTTATAAGAACGATGAGGCTTGAAGCTAACTTACACACAGATGGTGCAATCAGTGCATAATTCAGCTCACCAAGCACTTAGGGAAAATACCTGATAAGCAGAATCAGGTGTAAAATGTGGAAAAAAATAAATGTGCAGTCTTACTGCAGTGGTGTGTAGCAAATACATATCAGGAGCTTCAGTTTATGTTCACATCAAACAACAGAATGAGGAAAGATATGGTCATTGGTGCCAGTTTGACGATGGAGGGAAATCTCCTGGGATCTTCACACACCTCCAAAGGAAAACAACATCAATAACAACAAAAAACTTCCAGTGAGCAGTAGTTCTGTGGGCAGAAATGTCTCGTTGATGAATGAGTTCAGAGCAGAATGTCCAAATCTGATACCGCTGGCTCAAGAACATATCGAGGAACCCAGGAGCTCAACCACTAGAACTTTTTTAAAGCCCAAGAATTTGACTAAGAACCCCGAGCTAGATTTTCACCTCCAGAACATTTCCAGCATGCAAGAACTTGTCTAGGAACTCATAACTACAAACACAGTTCAATGTACAGATTAGTGTTTATTATCAGATAGAGTTCAATCAACTCAGCACACCTGATTCAAACACTTCTACCCAAGAGCAAAGACTTATGGGTAACTCCTCCATGCTAACCTTTAAAACACACCTTTTAAGTGAGACACATTTCCACCACAAGAACTTTTCAGGAGCCCAAGAACTTAAGAACTTGTGGAAGACATTGAGACACATTTATTCAACCATAACCTTTCAGGAGCCCAAAACACTTTGGTACATTTCCACCAGCAGAACATTTCAGGAACTCAATAATTTGTCCAGGAACCTGTAACTATTGGTAAAGTTGCAGAACCAGAACATGAGCTTTAGGGACATGTTTAAGAACCTAGGAATTATAGCTTAATTTTCACCTCCAGAACTTTTCAGAACACCCAAAAACTTCTTGATGAACCCAGGGCACCTTAAACACATTTCCACCAACAAAACCTTTCCAGAACTGAAGAACTTATCGAGGACATTCAGACACATTTAGATCACCAGAACCTTTCAGGAACCCAAATACTAGGCATACTTCCATCAGCAGAACCTTTCAGGAACTCACAGAACCTGTAAGTTGCCCCACCAGAAGAGTAGTCTAAGGATATATTCAGGAACTCACGCTCTTTAGGCACATTTCAACCACCAGAACTTTTTTCAAAGGTCAAAAATTTGTCAAGAAACCCAGGAACGGTAGATATATTTTCACCTCCAGAACATTTCAGCTGCCCAAGAATTTGTCTAGGAACCCATAACTAAAAACACAGTTCCACCACATGTCTAGGAACTTTAAGCATATTCGAAAAACTCGAACATTTCAAGAACGTTAAGCAAAAGTGGAACCAGAGCAGAATGGCCAAATCTGACAGGAAGTCTGACTGTAGTAATAATCACTCTGAACAAATGGAGTGCGCAGAAAAGCATCTCACAACACATCGAACCCTGAGATGAACGGGCTACAGGAGAACAAGACCACAACGGGTCAGCCAAGAACAGGAACCGGAGTTGGAGCTCAGCTGTTTTTGTGTCTGCAGATCCCAAATCAGATTCATATTTAGATCAGATTCATGTGGAGGACTGAGTGTCTCTTTGTTATTCTGAAGATAATTCTTCATAAAAATTCAGAATCAATTCATAAAAATCGCTGTTTCAGACTGACCAGTAAAGCAAAAATACTATACTTTTAATATTATAGAATATATAAAATATTGTCACTGTATTTTCTAAATCTTAAAATCATTCTAAATATTTAAAAATAATTTTACTATATTTCAAGAACTTACTTTTGGATTTTTTTTTTTAATTTCTGAATTAACATTCTATTTATTACTGGCCTTTTAAAATGCACATTAGGCTATTTTATTCTCAGTCAATTTTACATGAAATTTATATTTAAAGTTTTTTTTAATATATTTCATTTCAATTTTCTCGTCTTTTTTGTACATTTGTTTATTTAATTGTCAAGCACCTTGAATTGCCTTGCCGATGAAATGTCTGATATAAATAGCTTTAACTCGTCTTGCATTAATTCAATATAATTATCTCAAATAATATGAATAAAATATGTGAATAAATGTAAAATATTAAATACCTTAATTAATTTTCTTCATGTTTTTCAATAATTTTTTACTTTGACAAATGAACAAATTAAAAGAGATTAAAATGAGTCAAAATTTTATGTGTTGTAATAATAATAATAATAATAATAATAATAATAATAATAATAATAATGAAAAGAGCGAGCATGTGAAATGTCTTAAATTTGACACGAATCCAAAGTTCACCTGGTGTAAAACACAACTGGGATGAAAACATAACACACTTTTCTCTCACTCATCAGTGTGAAAGGGGGAAAAACACACCGGCTGTGAAAGACATGGAAAGTTGTGTTAGACAACGGGAGGAGCGAAAGAGGTTCTGTTTTCACGATCGGATCAGTCGATCTTCAAAAATATATAGTTTCCTAATGCACAGGAAACAGATTAGGATCTCAGCAGTGCCTGACTGCTCTCTGTGTGTGTGTGTGTGTGTGTGTGTGTGTGTAGAGAGAGAGAAAGAATAATCAGTGTGTGTTCAGGCTGGTGTGATATTACCTATGATGGACAAGTGAGGTCAAAGGGTGTGAAGGAGGTTTTTACTCAGTGGTGGGCCAGAAAAACACACACACACACACACACACACACACCTTATTGAATATCCTGTTCACACACCATCTGCTTCATTTCTTCAAGTTACAGCGTCACTATATATTTCATTCAATCACTAACACATGTACGTGCTCTGAACACACACACACACACACACACACACACCGTGTTAATTGTTATGTCTGCTAAACCGTTATGTATGTTTTGTCTGGTTCCGTGTTCAGTTTTCTCCTCGTTTAACACGACTAATCTTTATCCTGCCTCCACACACTGAGCTGGAAATCCAGCTGATAAAATCCTGGCAGAAAAAAAAAAAAAATCAAATGGAAATAAACAAACAAACAAACAAATAAAGTAAGTAAGTAAGTTGTGGACAAGTTTTTATAAAACAGTTGTTAATAAACGTAATGACAAATGAATGAAGATGTTGTATTTTAATGTTTAAAAATTTAATAAAGTGTGAAATGCACTGAAAAAAATTATATATATATATATATATATATATATATATATATATATATATATATATATATATTGCACTTTCTTCATGGCTGATAGTGTGTCCTTTCTGAAATTATTACACACACACACACACACACACACACACAGTTCTGTTCAAAAGTCTTAGGCACATGTAAAGAAATGCTGTCGATGAAAAATGGCTTTAAAAAATAATGAAATAAAATGTTTCAACATTTAAAAAAATACTATAAACAGTAATCAGTAAGCCATAATAAATGAAGCAAAGTCAGTATTTGGTGTGAGACGACCCTTTGCTTAATAAAAAAAAAAAAAATCCGTCTCGGGTCCAGCGAGGTCAGGTTTATGCGGAAATGATGTGTAGGTTTTCCTGAGCATCTTACAGAACCAGCCACAGTTCTTCTGGACACTTTGACTGTCACACTCACTTCTTCATTTTACACCAAAACCCAGCAGCCTTCATTAGGTTTTCTTTTTTCATCTGAAAAATGCTCTCTTATGGAATATGCTGCTCAGATACAAACATTTTTTTTTTCTGTAACATTTAATTTTGTGCTGGAAAAAAAAAACAAAAAACCCGAACGTTTGGACTCTAAAATGTTTTTTTTTTGTAATGTTTTGACTTGATAATGTAGAAGTCATGAAACAGAAATCTAGAACAAAGTTTGTATGAAAAAATAGAGTGCCTAAGACTTTTGCACAGTATATATATATATATATATATATATATATATATATATATATATATATAGACTATACTGGTATGCAGAATCAGTAAAAGTTTCTACACCCCGTCTAATTCAATGGTTTTCTTTATTTTTATTAACTAAAAGTCACTTCATGTCTTAAAGTAATGACAGACGCCGTTTCTCTTTACTTAGTTGTTCAGTTCTTGAGATAATACAGTATGGATGACTCCAGTTGTGGTGTTGAATACAGTAGGGCTATTTTATTATTTGTATTTTTATTATTTACTATTTACTGTGTGATGATTTCAAACATATTAAGAAGGTAAGAAACTCGTCCACTAATGACCTTCTGATGAAGGACCTGTTAATTGAAAAGCGTTCCAGGTGACTCCCTCATGAAGCTGGTGAAGGTAATGCCAATAGTGTGTGAAGTGTCATGAAGGGAAATGCTGGATACACTGAAAAATCTAAAATATCAAACAAATTTTGTTTTATTTTGTTTTTGTTTACACTTTGTTTACTATGTACATAACTCCATATATGTTCCAGATTTTATTTCATGGATGTGATGCCTTCAGTGTTGTTCTACAATGTAGAGAATTATCACAATACAGAGAAACCTGTACTTGAATGAGTCGAGTATGGGTGCACAAACTTTTGACTGGTACTGTATAGCATTATCAAATATATTGTTTGTTTTGTATCAATAACATTTGACATTTTTTAAATGTCTTTTTCTCCAGTGTGCTATTTAGAACAGAAAACTCACTGTGACCAGTTTATTAACTTGCTTCCTGATAAACTTCAAATAAATTAGCAAGCTAACGGCCAAAAGCTAACGGCTAACGGCTTGCGGCTAAATCGTTTTTGTAGAGAAATCTTGCTTGCTAATGTTGCTATGTGTGTACAAGGCGATGTCAAGACCTGATGCAAATATTCTAGAAAAATAAATCTCTACTGAAGTATTGATTAACTTAAACTGAAAAGTAAAACTAGTTAAAACATACTAACACGTAATGATGGTGTGTGTGTGTTTGTTTCTTGTTAGCCTGACATGGAGGATATGAAATCCTTGAACAGACACTTCCTCACCTGGAAAAACACTTACATGCACAATTTATCTCTCTCTCTCTCTCTCTCTCACACACACAGAGCTGTTATTTCATCATGCTGATTATCGTTTCCTCCTTCCCATCTCCACACAGCACATTTTCATATTTCCACATGACTGGAGCAGTGTTTCATGAAGCAGACGTCAGGAACGTCGGGAACGACGTGAGTGACGGCCGGAGAGTGACGCGCCATTAAAACATGGATAAATTGAATAAGAGACGGATGTGTTTCAGATTTTCAGCAGGTTAATATCGATGGGATTAATACGAGCTGTCATGCTGAAAGCTCTTAAGTAAACGCTCGACGTTCAAAATGACATTTCAGGGAAAAAAAACAGCGATGAAGCACAGTAGAAAAAAAAGAACCCTGTCACATCCATTCGCTCTCTCTCCAACATACGGACAAACAAATAAATAAACAAGCAAATAAAATTATTTTTAAAAAATGAACAAAACAAAACTAAAACATAAAATAAAATAGAAAGGTTACGCAATATATCTATATATCCCAGTAACATGAATAAAGACATTTTTAAAAATCCTCAAACACAAAGGGAACTGCATTTGTGTGTGTGTGTGTGTGTGTGTGTGTGTGTGTGTGTGTGTGTGTGTATAAAAGAGAGATATTTTTCAAGTCCTTGGCCCTCCAGCAGAAGAATGTAGGTCATGGAACATAACTTTTTAAAGTATCCAGATCACAGTATGCACACACACACACACACACACACACACACACACACACACACACACACACACAGTGTCTCGTGAGATGCAGTGAATGAAGGGAAACTACAAAAAGCGAGTGTGAGTAGAGAACAAAATTGAACAACAATAAAACACTGACGAAAAACACAGCTGTAGGATAGAATCGTTCTTTCTTCACATGCGCCTCCCCTGCATTTTATCTCCCACCAACACTATGACCATGATTGCTCATTTGAGTTATTTCTGAAAAATCAATTGTGAAAGTGACAAAAAATGACTCTCTCTCTGCACAAGTGTGTGCGTGTGTGTGTGTGTGTGTGAGAGACAGAGAGAGAGAGAGAGAGAGAGAGAGACTCAGAAGTAAGGGAGTAGTTACTCATGAGACAATTTCCAAGACTCATCTAAACACACGCAGGCGGGCACGCGCGCGCGCGCACACACACACGCACACACACACACACACACACACTAAAGTGACATGTTAAAAACTGTTCAAAATCTACACTGGAAGATCTATTAATTTTTATCATGTTATAAATCTCACCAGTTTAAATCACACACTCAGGCAATTAATTTCATCTCATCTCATCTCATCTCATTATCTCTAGCCGCTTTATCCTTCTACAGGGTCGCAGGCAAGCTGGAGCCTATCCCAGCTGACTACGGGCGAGAGGCGGGGTACACCCTGGACAAGTCGCCAGGTCATCACAGGGCTGACACATAGACACAGACAACCATTCACACTCACATTCACACCTACGCTCAATTTAGAGTCACCAGTTAACCTAACCTGCATGTCTTTGGACTGTGGGGGAAACCGGAGCACCCGGAGGAAACCCACGCGGACACGGGGAGAACATGCAAACTCCACACAGAAAGGCCCTCGCCGGCCCCGGGGCTCGAACCCAGGACCTTCTTGCTGTGAGGCGACAGTGCTAACCACTACACCACCGTGCCGCCCGCAATTAATTTCATAATTCATAAATCTAAACCTGAACGTAATCTAACTCCAACCTTTAAACTTGATATTAAACCCAACACCTTAATCTCAGCTCTAATGAATCCATTAATCTAATCCTTAATCCTTACTCTAATCCCAAACATAAATCTAATCCTTAACCCTTACTCTAATCCCACACATAAATCTAATCCTTAACCCTTACTCTAATCCCACACATAAATCTAATCCTTAACCCTTACTCTAATCCCAAACATAAATCTAATCCTTAACCCTTACTCTAATCCCACACATAAATCTAATCCTTAACCCTTACTCTAATCCCACACATAAATCTAATCCTTAACCCTTACTCTAATCCCAAACATAAATCTAATCCTTAACCCTTACTCTAATCCCACACATAAATCTAATCCTTAACCCTTACTCTAATCCCAAACATAAATCTAATCCTTAACCCTTACTCTAATCCCACACATAAATCTAATCCTTAACCCTTACTCTAATCCCAAACATAAATCTAATCCTTAACCCTTACTCTAATCCCACACATAAATCTAATCCTTAACCCTTAGTCTAATCCCAAACATAAATCTAATCCTTAACCCTTACTCTAATCCCCAACATAAATCTAATCCTTAACCTTTACTCTAATCCCAAACATAAATCTAATCCTTAACCCTTACTCTAATCCCACACATAAATCTAATCCTTAACCCTTACTCTAATCCCAAACATAAATCTAATCCTTAACCCTTACTCTAATCCCAAACATAAATCTAATCTTTAACCCTTACTCTAATCCCAAACATAAATCTAATCCTTAACCCTTACTCTAATCCCAAACATAAATCTAATCCTTGACCCTTACTCTAATCCCAAACATAAATCTAATCCTTGACCCTTACTCTAATCCCAAACATAAATCTAATCCTTAACCCTTACTCTAATCCCAAACATAAATCTAATCCTTAACCCTTACTCTAATCCCACACATAAATCTAATCCTTAACCCTTACTCTAATCCCAAACATAAATCTAATCCTTAACCCTTACTCTAATCCCAAACATAAATCTAATCCTTAACCTTTACTCTAATCCCAAACATAAATCTAATCCTTAACCCTTACTCTAATCCCAAACATAAATCTAATCCTTAACCCTTAGTCTAATCCCAAACATAAATCTAATCCTTAACCCTTACTCAAATCCCAAACATAAATATAATCCTTAACCCTTACTCTAATCTAAAGCCATAAATCTAATCTTTAACCCTTACTCTAATCCCAAACATAAATCTAATCCTTAACCCTTACTATAATCCCAAACATAAATCTAATCCTTAACCCTTACTCAAATCCCAAACATAAATATAATCCTTAACCCTTACTCTAATCTAAAGCCATAAATCTAATCTTTAACCCTTACTCTAATCCCAAACATAAATCTAATCCTTAACCCTTACTATAATCCCAAACATAAATCTAATCCTTAACCCTTACTCTAATCCCAAACATAAATCTAATCCTTAACCCTTACTCTAATCTAAAACCATAAATCTAATCCTTAACCCTTACTCTAATCCCAAACATAAATCTAATCCTTAACCCTTAGTCTAATCCCAAACATAAATCTAATCCTTAACCCTTAGTCTAATCCCAAACATAAATCTAATCCTTAACCCTTACTCAAATCCCAAACATAAATATAATCCTTAACCCTTACTCAAATCCCACACATAAATCTAATCCTTAACCCTTACTCTAATCCCAAACATAAATCTAATCCTTAACCCTTACTCTAATCCCAAACATAAATCTAATCCTTAACCCTTAGTCTAATCCCAAACATAAATCTAATCCTTAACCCTTAGTCTAATCCCAAACATAAATCTAATCCTTAACCCTTACTATAATCCCACACATAAATCTAATCCTTAACCCTTACTCTAATATAAAACCATAAATCTAATCCTTAACCCTTACTCTAATCCCAAACATAAATCTAATCCTTAACCCTTACTCTAATATAAAACCATAAATCTAATCCTTAACCCTTACTCTAATCCCAAACATAAATCTAATCCTTAACCCTTACTCTAATCTAAAACCATAAATCTAATCCTTAACCCTTACTCTAATCCCAAACATAAATCTAATCCTTAACCCTTAGTCTAATCCCAAACATAAATATAATCCTTAACCCTTACTCTCATCTAAAGCCATAAATCTAATCCTTAACCCTTACTCTAATCCCAAACATAAATATAATCCTTAACCCTTACTCTCATCTAAAGCCATAAATCTAATCCTTAACCCTTACTCAAATCCCAAACATAAATATAATCCTTAACCCTTACTCTCATCTAAAGCCATAAATCTAATCCTTAACCCTTACTCTCATCTAAAGCCATAAATCTAATCTTTAACCCTTACTCTAATCCCAAACATAAATCTAATCCTTAACCCTTATTCTAATCCCAAACATAAATCTAATCCTTAACCCTTATTCTAATCCCAACCCATAAATCTAATCCTTACCCCTTACTCTAATCCCAACCCTTACAGTGCCTTGCAAAAGTATTCATACCCCTTAAACTTTTTCACATTTTTCCACCTTACAACCACGAACTTAAAAGTTTTTTATTGAGATTTTATGTGATAGACCAACACAGAGTAGCACAGAATTGTGAAGTGAAATGAAAATGATAAATGGTCTTCAAAATTTTAAACAAATAAAAATCTGAAAAATGTGGTGTGCATTAGTATTCAGCCCCCTGTACTCTGTACTCTGAGACCTCTAAATACAATCCAGTGCAATCAATTGCCTTCAGAAGTCATCTAATTAGTTAATAGAGTCCTACTGTGTGTAATTTACTCTCAGTATAAATACACTTGTTCTGTGAAGGCCTCAGTGGTTTGTTAGAGAACACTGAAGAACAAACAGCATCATGAAGACCAAAGAACTCACCAGACAGGTCAGGGATAAAGTTCTGGAGAAGTTTAAAGCAGGGTTAGGTTATAAAAAAATATCCCAAGCTCTGAACATCTCAAGAAGCACTGTTCAATCCATCATTCAAAAATGGAAAAGGTATGGCACAACTGCAAACCTACCAAGACATGGCCGTCCACCTAAACTGACAGAGCGAGCAAGGAGAGCACTGGTCAGAGAAGCAGCCAAGAGGCCCATGATCACTCTGGAGGAGCTGCAGAAATCCACAGCTCAGGTGGGAGAATCTGTGCACAGGACAACTATAAGTCGTACACTGCACAAATCTGGCCTTTTTGGAAGAGTGAAAAGAAGAAAGCCATTGTTGAAAGACAGGCATAAGAAGTCCCGTTTGCAGTTTGCCAGAAGCCATGTAGGGGACACAGCAAACATGTGGAAGAAGGTGCTTTGGTCAGATGAGACCAAAGTTGAACTTTTTGGCCTAAATGCAAAGCGCTATGTGTGGCGGAAAACTAACACTGCTCATCACCCTGCACACACCATCCCCACTGTGAAACATGGTGGTGGCAGCATCATGCTATGGGGATGCTTTTCTTCAGCAGGGACAGGGAAGCTGGTCAGAGTTGATGGGAAGATGGATGGAGCTAAATACAGGGCAATCCTGGAAGAAAACCTGTTGGAGGCTGCAAAAGACTTGAGACTGGGAAGGAGATTCACCTTCCAGCAAGACAATGACCCTAAACATACAGCCAGAGCTACAATAGAATGGTTTAGATCAAAGAATATTCATGTGTTAGAATGGCCCAGTCAAAGTCCAGACCTAAATCCCATTCAGCATCTGTGGCAAGACTTGAAAATTGCTGTTCACAGATGCTCTCTATCCAATCTGGCTGAGCTTGAGCTATTTTGCAAAGAAGAATGGGCAAAAATTTCAGTGTCGAGATGTGCAAAGCTGGTAGAGACAGACCACAAAAGACTTGCTTACTCTAATCTAAAACCATAAATCTAATCCTTAACCCTTACTCTAATCCTAATCCATAAATCTAATCCTTAACCCTTACTCTAATCCTAATCCATAAATCTAATCCTTAACCCTTACTCTAATCCTAATCCATAAATCTAATACTTAACCCTTACTCTAATTCCAACCCATAAATCTAATCCTTAACCCTTACTCTAATCCTAATCCATAAATCTAATCCTTAACCCTTACTCTAATCCCAAACATATATCTAATCCTTAACCCTTACTCTAATCTAATACCATAAATCTAATCCCTAACCCTTACTCTAATCTAATACCATAAATCTAATCCCTAACCCTTACTCTAATCCCAACACATAGGACAGGGGCAACAAAAGACTGGAAAAGTTGTGTAATGTTCAAGAAAAACAAAACAAACACTAAATAGACCGGACAATTCCCCGGGGGAAATTGTGAGAGGATGCAGTGCGCGAAGCAATTCGGTCACGCATGTTTGCTGGCCGTGAATGTGTGACCTGCAATGATGTTTCAATGCAATGATTATGTGTGTGCTTGAGACAGCAGCCGTCATGAAGAAGAGCTATTCAAGAGTATAAACAAAGTGACTACAGGCGGAAATTAGCATGTACTGCTATAACCTGGGACAGACATCTGTCCTTACCACAAGGATAATGTTTAATTTGTGCACTGTCCCTTTTAAAAATAAAATAAACTCGAAACTCTAAGAAGAGTGTTTGTAGTTTGTATGTACGAACAGAAGTGTTCCTAATAAAGTGGGCGGCTAAGCTGAAGTGTCATGCCGACCGAGGCTGTTTTTTTTTTTTTCACAAAAAAAAGAAATTCACAAAATTCTTTCACAGTGAGCGCTAGAAGGGTCTCCTGAATAGACTGGTGTAATTTTTTGTCTGTAGTGTTAAAAATGAGAGACTTTTCTGTCACTTTTATAATGGGTCTCAATGAGCTAAGACACACAAGGTATGTTTTGTGCTGTTTTTTATGAAGGACCAGGCCTCGAACAATGACAAATAACTCGACAACGGAAGCAGCTATTCACAAAATTCTTTCACAGTGAGCGCTAGAAGGGTCTCCTGAATAAAATGATGTATTTTTTTGTCTGTAGTGTTAAAAATGACGACACTAGAACGACTTAAATATGAGAGACTTTTCTGTACCATTTATAATGGGAGTCAGTGAGGCCGCTCACCTGTGCTCTCCTCAGTTTGAGGCTTCTCATTCAAAAACTGTAAATCCTATCGTTTAGGTAGACACATTGTGTGAATCAGGACAAGTTTTCCTACTACTTTTGAGAAAATCATGTCTGTAGAGGGAAATTTGTGGCTGAAAACACAGTTTAAGCGAGAAAGTTTGACCTTTTTTTTCAAGCTCTCTCCACTCTGACTTAACGAGCTGCACTGGTGTGTAACGCAATAGACACCCATTCAAAAGCCGAATTTTCTCCCAGAACCCACATGGCGTTTGAGCCGGGACTGATCCGAAAGTGTAGAACCTAGCAGAAAAGTTGGATGCCAGATCCACAGAGGAGAACTTTTCCTACGTTTTAGAGTTTGAATCACGTCTCTAGGTGAAAGCATGCCAGAGCAGCGGATGTTTGAAAAAGTGCTTTTTTTTCAATTAATTCCATAGAAATGAATGGGGTTTTTTGGGGCGATTTTTTCGCGACCACGTCGCGAAAAAATCGTATTCTGTAGAGAAAAGTAATAGCATAGCGAGTCCGATCGAGCCGCACGTTTTGACATATTGTTTGTCTGTGTGCGACGTACGGTTATTGAGTTATTCGAAATCGAAATTTGCGTAGGAGGAAGAAGAAGAAGAAGAAGAAGAAGAAACACGTAGAAGAACAATAGTTGCAGTGCTTTGCACTGCAACCTATGGGCTCCCCTAGGGGAGCCCATAGGTTGCTGTGCTGCAGCACTGCATCCTAATAATTAGGTTAATTGTCAACAGGTCAGTAAGATGATTGGGTATAAAAAGATCCTCCCAGAGAGGCGGAGTCTCTCAGAAGTAAAGATGGGGCGGGGTTCACCGTTCTGTGAAAGACTGCGTGGGCAAAGAGTGCAACCATTTAAGAATAACATTCCTCAATGTAAAACTGCAAAGAATTTGTGGATCACATCATCTATGGTCCATAATATCATTAAAAGATTCAGAGAATCTGGAGAAATCTCTGTATGCGAGAGACAAGGCTGAAAACTGACATAGGATGCCTGTGATCTTCAGGAGACACTGCATTAAAAGCAGACACGTGTCTGTAGTGGAAATCACTGTATGGGCTCAGGAACACTTCAGAAAACCATCGTCTGTGAAAACACTTCATTACTGCATCCACAAATGCAAGTTAAAACCAGATATAAACAATATCCAGAAACCCCGCCCCCTTCTCTGGGCCCGAGCTCTTTTACGATGGCCTGAGATGAAGTGGAAAACTGTCCCGAGGTCTGACGAATCAAGAGTAGAAATTCTTTTTAGAAATCATGGACACCGCGTCTTCCAGGCTAAAGAGGAGAGGGACCATCCGGCTTGTTATCAGTTCACAGCTCAAAAGCATTCAGCATCTGTGATGGTATGAGGGGGCATTAGTGCACATGACATGGGGAGCTTGTACATCTGGGAAGGCATCATTAATGCTGAATGATATAAACACGTTTCAGAGCAATATGCTGCCATCCAGACTAAATTTTTTTCAGCGAAGGCCTTCCTTCTTTCAGCAAGACAACGCCAAACCGCTTTCTGCACATATTAAAACTGCAGGGCTCCGTATTAAGAGAACCCAGGTGCTAAACTGGCCTGCTGCAATTTTGGTGTATTATGAAGCGCAAAATACGACAAAGGGGACCCTGAACTGTTGAGCAACTCATCTCATCTCATCTCATTATCTGTAGCCGCTTTATCCTTCTACAGGGTCGCAGGCAAGCTGGAGCCTATCCCAGCTGACTACGGGCGAAAGGCGGGGTACACCCTGGACAAGTCGCCAGGTCATCACAGGGCTGACACATAGACACAGACAACCATTCACACTCACATTCACACCTACGCTCAATTTAGAGTCACCAGTTAACCTAACCTGCATGTCTTTGGACTGTGGGGGAAACCGGAGCACCCGGAGGAAACCCACGCGGACACGGGGAGAACATGCAAACTCCACACAGAAAGGCCCTCGCCGGCCCCGGGGCTCGAACCCAGGACCTTCTTGCTGTGAGGCGACAGCGCTAACCACTACACCACTGTGCCGCCTCTGTTGAGCAACTGAAATTGTATATCAGGCAAGAATGGGACAACAGTTCTCTTTCAAAACCACAGCAATTGGTCTCCTCAGTTCCCAAACGTTTACAGAGTGTTGTTAAAAGTGGAGGTGATGCAATACAGTGGTAAACACGCCCCTGTCCCAACCTTCTTGGAAATGGGGGTGTAAGAAGAAATACACACTTACACACTCTCTCTCTCACACACACACACACTAAATACTATAAACTGATATTGCTACTTAATAGTGAGTTATCAGCAGGGGAATTAAATTTTCCAGCATTCCAGTAACACACACACACACACACACACACACACACACACGCACGGTATAACAAAATGTTTTACGGCCCTGACACATAATAGTACATTTGCATTGCCAAAACATCTCATTCAGTATCGAACGCTGTAACTCACACACTCTTCCCCCCTCTCTCTCTCTCTCTCTCTCTTTCTCTCCACTACATACTGCTGAACACCAGGCGGCTATAATTATCCAGCATTCCAGTAACACACACACACACACACACACAGCCAGCAAGATGGGGCAGAGCTAAGAGGTCAAGCTGACACCGAGATTGAGAGGCTGTGTGTGACCTGTGCAAATCTCCTCATATATCTAGTTGCTGACACACACCCAAACACACACACACACACACACACACACACACACACACACAGAGTAACCTAAGGCTGTCACTGCCACCATGTACTCATTGTTGTTCGATTTATAGAAAGTCTATTCTCTCTCCCTTGCTTTCTCTCTCTCTCTCTCTTTCTCACTCACTCACACACACACACACACACACACACACACACACACACGTCCACTCAGTAAAACTGCGTGCATCACAGATGGACATTTGGACCGTAAGCAGTTTTTCTCCACATATAAAAATGTACAGCAGAAACAGAGAGAGAGAGAGAGAGAGAGAGAGTGTGTTATTGATTGTGTAACCTCACTTTGAGTGATTACTTTTCTTAGTTATTATACCTTCTCTGTGTTTGTTGTGTGTTGCACAGAATGGAGGGTTCTCATTAAGGATCCTTAAAGCTGTGTTTACCTTCCTCTCTCTCTCTCTCATTCATACACACACACACTAAACGAATGGACACACACTATCTCCATCTGTGTGTCTGTGCTACATTAGTTTGGTTTTGTTTACTCTCTTAATACGGGTCAGCCTGTAGGGGCCTCCACTGTGTAAACACCTTTACTGAAAAGAGCGTGTCACTCTATACTCCATACACACACACACACACACTGAGTGCAGGTGGTCAGTGTGTTGTCTCACTTCCTCTGGACCCTTTTAAGAATTGGTACATAAATACAGAAAGGCAAACAAAAGATACAATCGCTTGTAAATAATGCACGCACGCATGCACGCACACACAAGCTCATGTTAGCAAAGACAATAATGAATGTTTCTGAATATGAATAAATTCCAATAAACATAACACTCAGAAATCCTGTCGGATTTGTTACACTACCGTTCAAAAGTTTGGGGTCACTTTGAAATGTCCTTATTTTTGAAAGAAAAGCACTGTTCTTTTCAATGAAGATCACTTTAAACTAA
This sequence comes from Neoarius graeffei, assembly GCF_027579695.1. Taxonomy (NCBI): domain Eukaryota; kingdom Metazoa; phylum Chordata; class Actinopteri; order Siluriformes; family Ariidae; genus Neoarius; species Neoarius graeffei. Next base: position 94,688,531 of record NC_083575.1, on the reverse strand, counting down.
TCAGAAATCCACTCTATACATTGCTAATGTGGTAAATGACTATTCTAGCTGCAAATGTCTGGTTTTTGGTGCAATATCTCCATAGGTGTATAGAGGCCCATTTCCAGCAACTCTCACTCCAGTGTTCTAATGGTACAATGTGTTTGCTCATTGCCTCAGAAGGCTAATGGATGATTAGAAAACCCTTGTACAATCATGTTAGCACAGCTGAAAACAGTTGAGCTCTTTAGAGAAGCTATAAAACTGACCTTCCTTTGAGCAGATTGAGTTTCTGGAGCATCACATTTGTGGGGTCGATTAAATGCTCAAAATGGCCAGAAAAATGTCTTGACTATATTTTCGATTCATTTTACAACTTATGGTGGTAAATAAAAGTGTGACTTTTCATGGAAAACACAAAATTGTCTGGGTGACCCCAAACTTTTGAACGGTAGTGTATGTTAAGGCCAATTTATGCTGACAACCCAGTCCTCGCAGATAGCGTCGCAGACAGTGTCTGCGTAGCCCCCCCACCTTCACAGACGCTCTGCGCACACATCCCAAAAATTGTGACCACCGCAGAAGCCTCGCAGACAGCGCCGCAGACAAGAGGGCTCTGATTGGTCCACTCTACATCCGCTGTACACGCACTTCCGCTTCCCTACTTTCCCGGTTTGTTTTGTTTTCACGACCGCCATTTTTAAAAACACGAGCGAAGATGGAGCAGCACGAAGAGCAGTTGATTGAGGAAGTACGTACATCTATACGACTCCAGTTCTAGTCGTTATTAAAAAAAAAAAGTTCTAGTCATTATAAGTAACCGGAGGATAAACACTCCACTAACCACACCCACCAACTACTCCTAGCGACTTTGCGCCCCCTTGCGTTGTGCCGGTGAATAACATCACGCACGCCTATTATCCCCGCTCAACAATAAATTACAACTGTCTGCGAAAAGCTATCTGCGAAAGCCTTGTCACAAGAGCATGCAGAGGCCTTTAGTGAGCTACGTATCTTGTGTTTGTAGTAAACATCAAGAATATTTACATATTTGATCTAAAAGTCTTTAGGAATCGTGACAGGTTCGATCATGCTAGCCTGAGTTAGCTGTGAAGATAATGAGAGGTTGTGATTTATAAATAACAATAATCCTCTGAGAAGTCCTGTCAGATTTGATCATATTACATCGCTCGCTAGTGTTAATGCTGAAGATTGCTTATGTTAAAAAATAAAATGTGAACGCCCTCTCAGAAAGCACAGCTAGTGTTAGCAGTAGAGATTGTAAACATTTATACAATCCTCTGTATGTGTATATATGTATTTGTAAAAAAAAGACTCAAAAGTCCTTTCAGAAATCACACCATATTTGATCATTAGCATTATTGTTATGATGATGAGTTAAATGTCCTCTCAGAAATCCTGTCAGGTTTGTTCATGTTAGCGAGTTAGCTACTCTTAACAGGTTGTATTGTTTTAGCCAGTGAGTTAGTGTGAGTTGTAAAGATGATGAATTTTTATAAATATGACTTAAAGTCCTTTCAGAAATCCTGTCAGGGTTAATCATAACAGCGTTGATCGTGAAATGTTATGAATTAGAAATCCTGTCTGGCCTTCCGTCAGGTTTGAGAACGTGCGCTAGCTCCCTTGTGTTAGCAGCAAAAAATTATGACTCTAATAAATTTTCATAAACATAAGTTAAATTCCTGTCAGGTTGGATCATGTCAGCTCGCTGGATCGCAGAATCGGTTCTTCACACAGAACCGGTTCCCACATTCAGACAGCAACCTGAGCAATCGTAGTAAAAACAGAAACAGGCGTCGTGATCGACGTGAAGCTCCCGAGTGACGGCCAGGATCCGCAACGAGGAATTTGAGATGGCAGAGAAACACGAGGGACTGAAATGGGAACTAGAGGGAATGTGGAAGGTTAAAACTCGGCTTGTCCCGCAGCGGAGAAGAGAAAGGATGTGTTGGAAGAGTTGTGTTTATTATTGTTTTAAAAAACTAAAGAAAATGTGGGTCATTTTAACCTGAGCTTTACATCAGGGAGATGTGAATTTGCACATTTTATAATAAACAAAGGAGAGAGAGGGAGAGAGAGAGCAAGGAGAGAGATTGTGTATGAGAGACAGCGAGAGAGAGAGAGCAAGAGAGAGAGAGACTGTGTATGAGAGAGAGAGATTGTGTATGACAGAGCGAGAGAGAGCGAGAGAGATTGCGTATGAGAGAGTGAGAGAGAGCAAGAGAGAGCAAGAGAGAGACAGATTGTGTATGAAAGAGAGCGAGAGAGAGATTGTGTATAAGAGTGAGAGAGAGTGAGAGAGAGATTGTGTATGAGAGAGTGAGAGAGAGAGCGAGAGAGAGAGAAAGAGAGATTGTGTATGAGAGAGATTGTGTATGAGAGAGAGAGAGAGAGAGAGATTGTGTATGAGAGAGAGAGATTGTGTATGAGAGAGAGAGAGATTGTGTATGAGAGAGAGAGATTGTGTATGAGAGAGAGAGATTGTGTATGAGAGAGAGATTGTGTATGAGAGAGAGAGAGATTGTGTATGAGAGAGAGATTGTGTATGAGAGAGAGCGAGAGAGAGAGAGATTGTGTATGAGAGAGAGATTGTGTATGAGAGAGAGCGAGAGAGAGATTGTGTATGAGAGAGAGAGATTGTGTATGAGAGAGAGATTGTGTATGAGAGAGAGAGAGATTGTGTATGAGAGAGAGATTGTGTATGAGAGAGAGCGAGAGAGAGAGAGATTGTGTATGAGAGAGAGAGATTGTGTATGAGAGAGAGAGAGATTGTGTATGAGAGAGAGATTGTGTATGAGAGAGAGAGAGATTGTGTATGAGAGAGAGCGAGAGAGAGAGATTGTGTATGAGAGAGAGAGATTGTGTATGAGAGAGAGATTGTGTATGAGAGAGAGAGAGATTGTGTATGAGAGAGAGATTGTGTATGAGAGAGAGCGAGAGAGAGAGATTGTGTATGAGAGAGAGAGATTGTGTATGAGAGAGAGAGAGATTGTGTATGAGAGAGAGAGATTGTGTATGAGAGAGAGCGAGAGAGAGAGAGAGATTGTGTATGAGAGAGAGAGATATTGTGTATGAGAGAGAGATTGTGTATGAGAGAGAGAGATTGTGTATGAGAGAGAGCGAGAGAGAGAGAGATATTGTGTATGAGAGAGACTGTGTATGAGAGAGAGAGATTGTGTATGAGAGAGAGAGATTGTGTATGAGAGAGAGAGATTGTGTATGAGAGAGAGAGATTGTGTATGAGAGAGAGATTGTGTATGAGAGAGAGAGAGATTGTGTATGAGAGAGAGATTGTGTATGAGAGAGAGCGAGAGAGAGAGAGATTGTGTATGAGAGAGAGATTGTGTATGAGAGAGAGCGAGAGAGAGAGAGATTGTGTATGAGAGAGAGAGATTGTGTATGAGAGAGAGATTGTGTATGAGAGAGAGAGAGATTGTGTATGAGAGAGAGATTGTGTATGAGAGAGAGCGAGAGAGAGATTGTGTATGAGAGAGAGAGATTGTGTATGAGAGAGAGAGAGATTGTGTATGAGAGAGAGATTGTGTATGAGAGAGAGAGAGATTGTGTATGAGAGAGAGATTGTGTATGAGAGAGAGCGAGAGAGAGAGATTGTGTATGAGAGAGAGAGATTGTGTATGAGAGAGAGATTGTGTATGAGAGAGAGAGAGATTGTGTATGAGAGAGAGATTGTGTATGAGAGAGAGCGAGAGAGAGAGATTGTGTATGAGAGAGAGAGATTGTGTATGAGAGAGAGAGAGATTGTGTATGAGAGAGAGAGATTGTGTATGAGAGAGAGCGAGAGAGAGAGAGAGATTGTGTATGAGAGAGAGAGATATTGTGTATGAGAGAGAGATTGTGTATGAGAGAGAGAGATTGTGTATGAGAGAGAGCGAGAGAGAGAGAGATATTGTGTATGAGAGAGATTGTGTATGAGAGAGAGAGATTGTGTATGAGAGAGAGCGAGAGAGAGATTGTGTATGAGAGAGAGATTGTGTATGAGAGAGAGCGAGAGAGAGAGAGATATTGTGTATGAGAGAGATTGTGTATGAGAGAGAGAGATTGTGTATGAGAGAGAGCGAGAGAGATTGTGTATGAGAGAGAGATTGTGTATGAGAGAGAGCGAGAGAGAGAGAGATTGTGTATGAGAGAGAGAGATTGTGTATGAGAGAGAGCGAGAGAGAGAGAGATTGTGTATGAGAGAGAGCGAGAGAGAGAGAGAGATTGTGTATGAGAGAGAGAGATTGTGTATGAGAGAGAGCGAGAGAGAGAGAGATTGTGTATGAGAGAGAGATTGTGTATGAGAGAGAGAGAGATTGTGTATGAGAGAGACAGATTGTGTATGAGAGAGAGCGAGAGAGAGATTGTGTATGAGAGAGAGAGATTGTGTATGAGAGAGAGAGAGAGAGAGAGAGATTGTGTGTGAGGGAGGGAGAAAACGCTTCCAGTCCGAACAGCACAGAGATCATCTCTGACTGGTGTATTGAGCCTGACCCCTGCGTAATACTCCATGCGCGTGCGTGTGTGCGTGTGCGTGCGTGCGTGCGTGTGTGTGTGTGTGTGCGCGCGCTCATACAAGGCCAATGTGGAGTGTAAGGATCCAGGAATAACAGCGTCAGATGCCGCACTGATCCTCTGAACTTGAGCTCCATGGCACAGAGTGAACCTGAGTGGAGACGGCCGAGCCAGCAGCTCTCAGTCTCACTCACACAACACATTACTCATCTCAACTCAACTCAGCTGGATAAATAAAGTACACACAATAAAATAAAAATATAATAATACAATTACCCAGAACACACACTCCCCCGCCCTCCCCCTCTCTCTGTCTGTTTTTCACTCTGTGTTGGATTATTTCAGACTTTCCTTCCCCTTTTCTAACTGAGCTCGTGATGATTTCAGGTTACAGCTGGTCGATATAACATCAATATCAGTGAACATAATCAGCTCCTGACACTCTTCGTTAATGTCACTGGGTATTTTATTTTTATTTAATTAACTCACTTTTATAACTGGAATAGTTCTTGTTAATAGATCAATAGTTAATTCATAATAAATTATTTAGAAACATTATTGATAATTATTGTGCTAATATTAAGTCATTTACATGTAAAAGTGCTCTCTGTCCTCTTCCACATACACGCACACCAGAGAGAGTAACCCCGCCCCTTCCGCCCCTCCTATCCAAACAGCCCGCCAGTCACGCTTCGTTTTGCTTCATGGCATCATCAGGATTCGAACATGCGATCTCTCGACAACGAAACAACACATTTCCGCCGGAAGCATTTTTAAAAGTGAAACCTCAGGCACTGATCTGGCTCCACCTCTGACAGAAGGGGGCGGGGCTTGTAGTACATGGGGAATGAACAACATGGATTATAAAGATATTTACTGTGTTTTAAAATAAATACTTTGGTTAAGATTTTAGTTATTGATGCGTAAAATGACTGAGATTTTAGACTCAAAAATGAACTATTTTTTAATTAAAAATAAGTAGTGAGTAAGCAAGAATGTAAATATAAATAATTTAAATCATTAAACACAATAAATTAGACATGCACCAATCATCATCATCATCATCCTTTAATGGTTCTTCAGGTGGTTCTGGTTCCTTAAACTTATTCTTTGTGGAACTTTTCTTACAGAACAGTTAAAAACAAAAACACCCTTTCCTTCCCATGACGTTAAAACGTGTACGAAAAAAAAAACAATCTTGGGAACACTTCTTGATGTAAAGAAAAAATAATAAATGAAAAAGGTTTTCATGATTTTCACTGATCCATCCTTCTCTCACTGTCCAAATAAAGATGTATGCAGGCAGATGTATGTTCACACACACCCACGTGTGTGTGTGTGTGTGTGTTGCTCATGCAGACAGATGTGTGATGTGTGTTAGCACTCAGTGATGAGTTAGCGTTAATCAGCTGTGTCACAGCACTGCTCCTGCTGTGAACTCGCAGCCCAACGGCTTCCAGATGGCAGGAAAGAGTTTCCAGATCGCACAGAGAAATCCCGATAAATCAATAGGAGCAGTGTTTCTCACCGCCGCGGCTCGGGAACGCCGGGAACGAGAGCGAGCTAAAGTGTGCTGTCAGCTACGGCGCCTAATTGGCAACATGTCGGATAGAAACAGAGAAACAGGAAATAATCTGATCCCCCCTGCAACACGACTCTCTCCGTCATCTGTCTGTGTGTGTGTGTGTGTGTGTGTGTCTGTGTGTGTGTGTGTGTGTGTGTGTGTGTGTGTGTGTGTGTGTGTGTGTGTGTGTGTGATGGGGTGCAGCAGGGGGCAGAGAAGGGAGACAACAGTGACACAAGACAGGAGCTGGAGATAAAAATAGTTTGAGAAAAAGGAAAAGGGAGAAGAGGTGTGGAGAGGGCAGAGAAATATAAAAGGAATGTTTACTTTGGACATCTCTCTCTATCTATCTGTCTGTCCTCTCTCTCTGTGTCTATCTATCTATCTATCTATCTATCTATCTATCTATCTATCTATCTATCTATCTATCTATCTATCTATCTGTATGTCTACCCATCTCTCTCTGTCTATCCATCTCTCTATCTCTCTATATATGTCGGTCTATCCATGTCTCTCTCTATATGTCTGTCTATCCATCTCTCTCTCTCTTTCTCCATACATAGGTCTCATCTCTGTACAACATAATCTTGCTGAGAGTCACACTGTTCCAGCTATCATTGTGCTCTCTCTGTGTGTGTGTGTGTGTGTGTGTGTGTGTGTGCGTGCGCGCGCACTCTTGCACAAAGCCAAATGTCTATAAACAAGCAGGCCTCGAGTCTGAGACAAAATTGCCACATCACACTGGACACTCATCTTCCACAATCAGCCATTTAACACTCACACACACACACACACACACACACACACTATACAGATGATCTGTGCAGTAAGGACACATATAGCTGTGGGACAGTGTGCCATCAGCATCTTAAGTATCATTATAGCGACTGCATACGTTCATATGGGATTGGGATGGAGCTGATGGAGGTGAGCTGCACTCTGACCTCACTGAAGGACATCTGAAGGTGTGTGTGTGTGTGTGTGTGTGTGTGTGTGTGTGTGTGTGTGTGTGTGTTCATGAGATCGGTCCTGTTCCTCTAGGGGGAGGTGATGCCTTACCGTCCCTCTGCCGGTTTGGGTTAAACAGGACCACAGGCGATTCTGCTGAGGGAGAAAGAGAACCACAGAGAGCACCCACGTTCCCATGACGACGTGTCAAAGCAATCAGAACATGTCCTTCATGGTTTGGCGTCAGGTGGAACCGTTCTACACCTTTCCACCTTCGAACAGTCGGGTCTGGAACGATTAACACAAGCCCTACTTCAGGCACTCGGGCTCAGTTCAGATATTAAGTGGTTAAAGTTCTGGGCTGCTGATCAGAAGATTCAGAAGGCTAGGAGTTTAAATCCCTGGATCACCATGCTGATACTGCCGGGCTCATGAGAACTGTGAACTGTGCTCTGACCGCAGCTTTTTTCCATCTTCAGATATGATTCGACGAAAGCAGTGTGAGACCTCAGAGAGAGTTAGAGATGAAGGGTTTTAGTAATAAATGATCCACAAGCTGCTCAGAGGATATGTACGAGGCTGGAAGCGGTTATAGTCTTTCAAGTTATGAGAATAGCATTCAGGAAGGGGGGAGTACAAACTTTTGAACAAATGCCATTTTGGTTATTTTACTATGAACATACTGATTGAAAATGTGTGCTTGTGATATTAAAGGGACAGCTGTGAAATTTAATACACTAAATATTTGTAAGAAGTTATATTTCATTTTGTTTCATGGAGTAAAAACTTTTGTATGTGTGAGAGGAAAAGAGGTGTGGCCTCTGTATGTGTGAGAGGAAAGGAGGTGTGGCCTCTGTATGTGTGAGAGGAAAGGAGGTGTGGCCTCTGTATGTGTGAGAGGAAAGGAGGTGTGGCCTCTGTATGTGTGAGAGGAAAGGAGGTGTGGCCTCTGTATGTGTGAGAGGAAAGGAGGTGTGGCCTTTGTATGTGTGAGAGGAAAGGAGGTGTGGTCTCTATGTGTGAGAGGAAAGGAGGTGTGGCCTCTGTATGTGTGAGAGGAAAGGAGGTGTGGCCTCTGTATGTGTGAGAGGAAAGGAGGTGTGGCCTCTGTATGTGTGAGAGGAAAGGAGGTGTGGCCTCTGTATGTGTGAGAGGAAAGGAGGTGTGGCCTCTGTATGTGTGAGAGGAAAGGAGGTGTGGCCTTTGTATGTGTGAGAGGAAAGGAGGTGTGGTCTCTATGTGTGAGAGGAAAGGAGGTGTGGCCTCTGTATGTGTGAGAGGAAAGGAGGTGTGGCCTCTGTATGTGTGAGAGGAAAAGAGGTGTGGCCTCTGTATGTGTGAGAGGAAAGGAGGTGTGGCCTCTGTATGTGTGAGAGGAAAGGAGGTGTGGCCTTTGTATGTGTGAGAGGAAAGGAGGTGTGGCCTTTGTATGTGTGAGAGGAAAGGAGGTGTGGCCCCTGTATGTGTGAGAGGAAAGGAGGTGTGGCCTCTGTATGTGTGAGAGGAAAGGAGGTGTGGCCTCTGTCACTCAAAATGAATGAGGTGTGGCCTCTGTGTCATGATAATGAAAGAGGTGTGGCCTCTGTCACTCAAATTGAAGGAGGTGTGGCCTTTGTATATGTCACTCACAGTGAAGGAGGTGTGGCCTCTGTATATGTCACTCATAGTGAAGGTGTGACTTCTGTGCCTGTCACTCACAATGATAGAGGCGTGGCCTTTGTATGTGTCGCTCACAGTGAAGGAGGCATGGCCTCCATGTCTGTCACTCACAGTGAAGGAGGAGTAGTCTCTGTGCCTGTCACTCACAGTAAAGGAGGCGTGGCCTCTGTGCCTGTCACTCTCCGTAAAGTCTGCATGCTATCTATACAGAGGCCACACCCCTTTTATTGTCATGACACAGAGGCTGCACTTCATTCATTTTGAGTGACACAGAGACCACACCTCCTGTATGTATCACTCAGTGTGAGGGAGGCGTGGCCTCTGTATGTATCACAGTGAAGGAGGCGTGGCCTGTGTGAAGGAGGCTGTACAGACACTCTTCGGCCAAAACTGTGTTTAAATAAAAGAATCTTGATTTCAATAATAGTCATTACTGTGAAGGCAGTGACCTGCTCCATCTGTCGCTCTCTCAAAAACCCACCCACCCATTAACAAGCACACTAACACGCACACGCATGTGCACACACACACACACACACACACGCACACACACGTTGGTGCTGGTGGTGATGGTGGGCTCTTTGTGAGGTTCAGGTCGGGGCTGATAGAGAGCTCTCATCACTCTGAAGTTGATTATGGTAATGGCGGATGATTGCAATGGTTTAAAACTTTTATTTTTTTCTCCTTCCGCTGTCTAATTGCTCATCAGCACACTCAGTTTCAGGCTGATTTTCTCCTGCACACACACACACACACACACACACACCTCTGATGAGGCAAAAAAAAAAATCACATTTATCACAAATAACCTAAAAAAATGCATTTATTTCTGAGTCCTGTTCTCCTTCTTCCTATCATCTGAGGTTCCACACAGAGATGAGTGTCGATAAGCTATTTTGTGCGTGTGTGTGTGTGTGTGTGTGTGTGTGTGTGTGTGTGTGTGTGTGTGTGTGTGTGTGTGTGTGTATGAGAGAGAAAGCCATAAATTCAGTCACAGAGAAATAAATTGTATGATTGAGAGAGAGAGAGAGAGAGAGAGAGAGAGAGAGAGAGAGAGAAACGTGTGTGTGTGTGTGTCCAGAATGTTTCCTAAAGCACTTTTGGGTTTCTGTGTGTTATCATCGATGTGACATCTCTGACACACACCAGACCAGATTGCTAATAAAAACCCAGACACAAACCAGACACACACACACAATATATATATATATATATATATATATATATATATATATATATATATATATATATATATATATATAAAAGCTGATCTGAAGTCAGTGTGCTTGACTCCGACTATTGTAGTGCACTTAATACTGAGTGCACAATGAAATAAAGTCCACTTATTAAGGGCCACTTAAACTGGTGATGGGTTGCGTGAACACACAGACACACACACACACACACACACACACCAAGCATTTGCCAGCTTGATAAAGTTATAAGGTCACTTACTTTTACACCTTTGGTGGTTAATTTTAATGATTGTAACCACTAGCGATAGATAGATAGATAGATAGATAGATAGATAGATAGATAGATAGATAGATAGATAGATAGATAGATAAAAACACTTCATCTTTATTATTAAAATTCTCACTGCAAATACATTAATCCAGTAAACATTTCTCTCTGTTAGAATGCTTTAATTAAAGTATAATAAACCGTATGATCTGATAACAGTGTGAGTCGAAATATTCACTTTATTTTATTCAAGATTTTTCTTGAGAGATGATTTTATTTAGTGTGTTAAACTCACTGTGCAGTGAGCATTAGGGAAAAAAAATGTGGTTAATAAAAAAGACTGGGTTAAATCAAGAGCCGTGTGTGTGCGTGTGTGTGTGTGAGAGAGACGCTATATCTGGAGTGTGTTTCACAAAACTAGCCAGACATCCACATCTGTAACAATAAAACCATCTAATTTACAGCCCTGAGGATCCACTTACAGATCAAAGTCAAGTGTGTGTGTGCACATGTATGGATGTGTGTGTGTGTGTGTATATGTATATTATATATATATATATATATATATATATATATATATATATATATATATATATATATATATATATATGTGTGTGTGTGTGTGTGTGTGTGTGTGTGTGTGAGTGATAGTCTCACCTAAAAACATAATACACACTCACTTCCTGTCAGAAGACATGGCGTGAGTGAGCAGTGAGAGTAAAAGTAAATGTCTCCTGTCTATAAAGGATTAAACAATTTGATTCCAGCTCTTCTTCCTCAAGTTTTATATGTACACACACACACACACACACATATATATATATATATATATATATATATATATATATATATATATATATATATATATACAGGGTGCGATTTGTCAAAAAAACAGAAGGGGGGATGTTTTTTTTTTTTAATCATGAAACGTCACAAAATTAAGGTAACAATAGGCTAACAGCTCAATAACATCCGATGATATCAAATGAATAACACTAAATGAAAACGAACACTAAACCAGAGATAGTAAATTCATCTTCCTATCTCTCTGACACGAACACTAACACACAACAAAGTTCGCATTGCTTGTCGCGTTGCTGTGATGTTTCTCTCCCTCCGGATTAAATGGACAGTGACTCGAAAATCACTGAAATACATGAATACTAAATGAACAGTTTGCTCTGATGGCGCAGTTCACATTGTGCGCAGCTTTCCAATTTAAACTGTTTTTTTCTCATCCTTATACTTCCTGTTTCATGGACTGTAACGGATTTGCTTATTTAGTAATTTTAATACAGAATTTACTTTGAAATTATAATCAGACACTCCAACGCCCCCCCTAAAAAAAAAAAAAAAAAAATCGGCTGTGAAAAAGGCGGCATCCGCCAAAAGGCGCGCTGTTTGCATCCCTGCATAGAACGCAAAGATATTGTTATTATCTACAATGTATCTATTTGCTGGGGACGTTCGTGAACATCAAAGCTGCCACTTCAGGTCATTTTGAAAGTGAGTGCAATGTAGACCATAGAAAACTGTCTCACAACATGCCTGTCATGTCAACTTTTTTTTTTTTGGCTTGTTTGTTTTATTGACGGGGTTGTCCCCGAGGATTTTTTTTTCAGCAGAGATAAAAACCAGAGGGGGGGATAATCCCCACCAGCAAATCGCACCCAGTATATATATATATATATATATATATATATATATATATATATATATATATATACAAACTTTGTTATAGATTTCTATTTTATGACTTCTACATTTTCAAGTCACAACATTACAAAAACATTTTAGAGTTCCAAAAGTTCTTTTTTTACAGCACAAAATTACATGTTACAGGAAAAAAAAAGTTAGCAAATGTCTGAGCAGCATATTCCATAAGAGCTCACTTTCCAGATTAAACAAGAAAACAGAGTCATCTATACCCCCCCCAGACACACACACATACCAACTATACACCAAGTTTCAAGATATTATTTGTCACATTTTTCAACTTGTGCTTCAGGAAACGAACCCGACCTCTTTACACTGACCTCAGCAGCCCATGGCATAATAAACCCACCGGACCTTTGGTCCAGGGGAGCTAAAAATTAACATTTCTCACATTTCTTAGTATCAAAAGGCACAAATACATTACTTAATCAACACATACACCAACTTTCAACACCAAACCACTCACAGTTTTCAAGTTCTGCTCCAGAAACAAACCCGACCCCTCAGACTAACCTGAGAGACCAAGTCTGAAATTGTTTCCATGGAAACACGAAACATTTAAATTTCTCACATTTCCTAGTATGAAAAGCCACATCTACATCACATTGTTAACATGTATACCAAGTTTCAAATCCGTATCATGAATAGTTTTGGATATATGCTCCGGAAACCAACATCGCTCTTAGAAACCAAGTCAAAATCTATCTTTATGTAAATTGAAAAATACTTTTTTTCAAAAATCCAAAATAGCATGATACTTGGGCGGCACGGTGATGTAGTGGTTAGCACTGTCACCTCACAGCAAGAAGGTTCTGGGTTCTGGCCTCACGAGGGCCTTTCTATGTGGAGTTTGCATGTTCTCCCTGTGTCTGCGTGGGTTTCCTCCGGGTGCTCCGGTTTCCCTCACAGTCCAAAGACATGCAGTTAGGTTGATGTTGGGCGGCGTTGGGCTGAGGTGCCCTTGAGCGAGGTACCTGACCCCTGACTGCTCCCCTGGCACTGCCATATGGCTGCCCACTGCTCTGGGTGTGTGTGCGTGTGTTCACTGCTTCAGATGGGTTAAATGCAGAGGATGAATCTCACTGTGCTTGAGTGCGCATGTGACCAATAAAGGTTTCTTCTTCTTTTCTTCTTCTTCTTCAAAAGGCACCAGTTCACATGTTGCTTAATATGTCTACAAAGTTTCATGAATATATCTTTAGTAGTTTTAAAGAAACAAAAATGTGACCAGACGGATGGATGGACGGAACCTGTTTCTATTTCTATATACAAAAAGAAAACCTAATGAAGGCTGCTGGGTTTTGGTGTAAAATGAAGAAGTGAGTGTGACAGTCAAAGTGTCCAGAAGAACTGGGGCTGGTTCTGGAAGATGCTCAGGAAAACCTACAGATCATTTCCGCATAAAACTGACCTCACTGGACCGGAAACAACTATTTTATTTTATTTTTTTTAAGCAAAGTGTCGTGTCGCACCAAATACTGACTTTGTGTCATTTATTATGGCTTACTGCTTACAGTATTTTTTAAATGTTTAAATATTTAATTTCATTATTTTTTTAAGTAATTTTTGCTCGACAGCATTTCTTTACATTATATTTAGCAGACACTCTTATCCACAGCGATGTAAAACACACCCAGAGCAGCCTGGGGAGCAGTTGGGGGTTTGGTGCCTTGCTCAAGGGCACTTTAGCTATTCCTGCTGGTCCAGGGAATCAAACCAGCAACCATTTGGTCCCAAATCTGCTTCTCTACCCATTAGGCCATGGCTTTACATGTGCTGAAAACTTTTGCACCCTACTATACAGCGCTCAGCATAAATGAGTGCACCCCCTTTGAAAAGTAACATTTTAAACAATATCTCACTGAGCACAAACAATTTCCAAAATGTTGAAAAGACAAAGTTTAATATAACATCTGTTTAACTTATAACATGAAAGTAAGGTTAATAATATAAACTTAGATTTCACATTTTTCAGTTTTACTCAAATTAGGGTGGTGCAAAAATGAGTACACCCCACAACAAAAACTACTACATCTAGTACTTTGTATGGCCTCCATGATTTTTAATGACGGCACCAAGTCTTCTAGGCATGGAATGAACAAGTTGGCGACATTTTGCAACATCAATCTTTTTCCATTCTTCAACAACAACCTCTTTTAGTGACCGGATGCTGGATGGAGAGGGATGCTCAACTTGTCTCTTCAGAATTCCCCATACAGTAGGTGTTCGATTGGGTTCAGATCAGGAGACATACTTGGCCACTGAATCACTTTCACCCTGTTGTTCTTCAGAAATCCAACAGTGGCCTTAGATGTATGTTTAGACATGTTGGAAAAGCGTACGACGACCAAGGGCATGGAGTGATGGTAGCATCTTCTCTTTCAGTATAGAGCAATACATCTGTCAATTCATGATGCCATCAATGAAATGCAGCTCCCCGACACCAGCAGCACTCATGCAGCCCCACATAAGGACACTGCCACCACCATGTTTCACTGGAGGCACCAGGCATTTTTCTTTGTATTCCTCACCTTTGCGACGCCATACAGTTTTGAAGCCATCAGTTCCAAAAACATTTATCTTGGTCTCATCACTCCAGAGTATAGAGTCCCAGTAGTATTCATCTTTGTCAGCATGGGCCCTGGCAAACTCTAGGCGGGCTTTTTTGTGCCTGGGCTTTAGGAGAGGCTTCTTTCGTGGACGGCATCCATGCATGCCATTCCTCTGCAGTGTATGCCGTATTGTGTCATGGGAAATAGTCACCCCAGTTTGACTTTCTACTTCTTTAGATAACTGCACTGAACTTGCATGCCGATTTTCTTCAACCCTTCTCATCAGAAGATGCTCCTGTCAAGGTGTTAACTTCCGTGGACGACCTGGACGTCTCTGTGAGATGGTTGCAGTTCCATCTTTCTTAAATTTTTGTACCACTTTTGCAACAGTATTCTGACTGATAAGTAAAGCTTTGCTGATCTTCTTGTAGCCTTCACCTTTGTGGTGTAAAGAAATTATTTTCTTTGGGGAATTCTGAAGAGACAAGTTGAGCATCCCTCTCCATCCAGCATCCAGTCACTAAAAGAGGTCGTTGTTGAAGAATGGAAAAAGATTGATGTTGCAAAATGTCGCCAACTTGTTCATTCCATGCCTAGAAGACTTGGTGCTGTCATTAAAAATCATGGAGGCCATACAAAGTACTAGATGTAGTAGTTTTTGTTGTGGGGTGTACTCATTTTTGCACCACCCTAATTTGAGTAAAACTGAAAAATGTGAAATCTAAGTTTATATTATTAACCTTACTTTCACATTATAAGTTAAACAGATGTTATATTAAACTTTGTCTTTTCAACATTTTGGAAATTGTTTGTGCTCAGTGAGATATTGTTTAAAATGTTACTTTTCATAGGGGGTGCACTCATTTACGCTGAGCACTGTATGTATATATATATATATATATATATATATATATATATATATATATATATATACAGTGGTGCTTGAAAGTTTGTGAACCCTTTAGAATTTTCTCTATTTCTGCATAAATATGACCTAAAACATCAGCAGATTTTCACACAAGTCCTAAGAGTAGATAAAGAGAACCCAGTTAAACAAATGAGACAAAAATATTCTACTTGGTCATTTATTTATTGAGGAAAATGATCCAATATTACATATCTGTGAGTGGCAAAAGTATGTGAACCTCTAGGATTAGCAGTTAATTTGAAGGTGAAATTAGAGTCAGGTGTTTTCAATCAATGGGATGACAATCAGGTGTGAGTGGGCACCCTGTTTTATTTAAAGAACAGGGATCTATCAAAGTCTGATCTTCACAACACATGTTTGTGGAAGTGTATCATAGCACGAACAAAGGAGATTTCTGAGGACCTCAGAAAAAGCGTTCTTGATGCTCATCAGGCTGGAAAAGGTTACAAAACCATCTCTAAAGAGTTTGGACTCCACCAATCTACAGTCAGACAAATTGTGTACAAATGGAGGAAATACAAGACCATTGTTACCCTCCCCAGGAGTGGTCGACCAGCAAAGATCACACAAGAGCAAGGTGTGTAATAGTTGGTGAGGTCACAAAAGACCCCAGGGTAACTTCTAAGCAACTGAAGGCCTCTCTCACATTGGCTAATGTTAAGGTTCATGAGTCCACCATCAGGAGAGCACTGAACAACAATGGTGTGCATGGCAGGGTTGCAAGGAGAAAGCCACTGCTCTCCAAAAAGAACATTGCTGCTTGTCTGCAGTTTGCAAAAGATCATGTGGACAAGCCAGAAGGTTATTGGAAAAATGTTTTGTGGACGGATGAGACCGAAATAGAACTTTTTGGTTTAAATGAGATGCGTTATTTTTGGAGAAAGGAAAGCACTGCATTCCAGCATCAGAACCTTATCCCATCTGTGAAACATGGTGGTGGCAGTATCATGGTTTGGGCCTGTTTTACTGCATCTGGGCCAGGACAGCTTGCCATCATTGATGGAACAATGAATTCTGAATTATACCAGCAAACTTTAAAGGAAAATGTCATGACATCTGTCCATGAAGTGAATCTCAAGAGAAGGTGGATCATGCAGCAAGACAACAACACTAAGCACACAAGTTGTTCTACCAAAGAATGGTTAAAGAGGGATAAAGTTAATGTTTTGGAATGGCCAAGTCAAAGTCCTGACCTTAATCCAATGGAAATGTTGTGGAAGGACCTGAAGCGAGCAGTTCATGTGAGGAAACCCACCAACATCCCAGAGTTGAAGCTGTTCTGTACGGAGGAACGGGCTAAAATTCCTCCAAGCCGGTGTGCAGGACTGATCAGCAGTTACTGGAAACGTTTAGTTGCAGTTATTGCTGCACAAGGGGGTCACACCTGTAGGTATCATGCCGCCATCTTGTGTCAGAACTACAATTCCCAGGCAACTTCCGTGTGACCTACGTCACGCGTGGGCGGGATCACCTACGTCAGTCTGCCATGCACGCATAAATCCAAGCGGAAGCTCCACCATCTTTGTCTCTCGCGTCCGGATTTCAATGAATCTAGACGCACCAAAAGAGGCGCTCTCCATCAAAAAGACGTCTTCTTTCTTGCAAGATCCATCACTCAGCGCGATTTTCTTACTTACCCTTGGCAAAGGTAAACTCTAGAGTTTCGCGATCTTTAAACTCAACCTGAGTTACAACCGGTTTACTTGTATTAGAAGTGACGTCACGACTGCAGCCCAGGCAGTTAAAAGTTAAGAAGCGATTGAATCCTTTTTAACTCAAAAGCGCTGTGCATCTTATTCTGATCAGAGACTTTTCCTCACGAACACTGAGGTTCGGACCAAGAATCCTCTGCTTTCCATGGGAACCACCCAAGTGCTCCGCTGGACCAGAAAGTTTTCTACGCCTCCATCTCGAGCGGCTCACGTGCTCCCACGGCGAGGCCCGAAACTACACCGGCGAATAGTTCTTCATATCTTGCTAAAGGCAGGATTAAGTAAGATTTTGGCATTTGGGCATGATAGTCTTAGGAATTTGCTTTTATTGAAATAGTGTGAATTTAAACCCAGGTTTATCTGTTACACTGTTAGACACGCAGCGTGTTGATTTATTTTGTTCTATGTTCTCTCAATTGTTTAATAGGTTGTGCATGCTTCTCTCTGACTAACACTAATTTCCTTATCATACATTTTGACCTTATCAAGGTTTCAGTGAGTTTGGTAATGTTATGAGTGTGGAATCTTTTTGTTACTGAGAAAACACGTGCTCAACAGGCCTGACCAGGCCTGATACACTTTAGACAGCTTCCCTTTGTCTTTAGCAACACGTGCTCAGTAGGCCTCACCAGGCCTAACAAACACACTTTAGCTAGGCCATAGGGCCTTTAGCAAACTCACACTAGCAACACAAGGCTAAACACAGAGCTAATCCTTTGTTCTGTTTAGATAACATTCTTTTGTTTAGCTACCAACAAGCTAGGCCTCCACCACGTGTAGTTAGCTACACGAGGCTAAACACATGGTCAAGTCCTACACACACACACACCCACACACACACCTCACTGCTTGTATATATTGATTTATTATTTTTATCTTTTTATCTTTGTATAATAAATTAATTTATTAAACAAACTTTGTTTATTTGTGTGAACAACAATATCTGAAGTCCCCAATCTTCTCAAAGAATTCAAAAAGGGTGCATATGTTATGTAATATGGTAAGTGATCGTAATAATTTGGAAATATACCATAATTTAGCTGTTTGGTAATTTATTATTAAGCACCAGGATTAATGGTATGATTCACTAAATGATTCATTGAACGATTCATTGAACGATTCATTGAATGACTCACTTCAAATGA
This sequence comes from Neoarius graeffei, assembly GCF_027579695.1. Taxonomy (NCBI): domain Eukaryota; kingdom Metazoa; phylum Chordata; class Actinopteri; order Siluriformes; family Ariidae; genus Neoarius; species Neoarius graeffei. Next base: position 94,670,331 of record NC_083575.1, on the reverse strand, counting down.
GACTGATTCTATGGTATGATTCAATTCAAATGAGTCAAAGTAAACGATTCAATGGGATTGATTCATTTTAATTATTAACCTTCAAAATTTAATGAGACTGATTTAACGAGATTGATCACTTAATATCAATAATTAACTGATTGCACCCACACACCAGATACTGAAAGCAAAGGTTCACATACTTTTGCCACTCACAGATATGTAATATTGGATCATTTTCCTCAATAAATAAATGACCAAGTATAATATTTTTGTCTCATTTGTTTAACTGGGTTCTCTTTATCTACTTTTAGGACTTGTGTGAAAATCTGATGATGTTTTAGGTCATATTTATGCAGAAATATAGAAAATTCTAAAGGGTTCACAAACTTTCAAGCACCACTGTATAGAGGGTGCGATTTGTCAAAAAACCAGAAGGGGGGATGTTTTTTTTTTTTAATCATGAAACGTCACAAAATTAAGGTAACAATAGGCTAACAGCTCAATAACATCCGATGATATCAAATGAATAACACTAAATGAAAACGAACACTAAACCAGAGATAGTAAATTCATCTTCCTATCTCTCTGACTAAATACACGAACACTAACGCAACAAAGTTCGCATTGCTTGTCGCGTTGCTGTGATGTTTCTCTCCCTCCGGATTAAATGGACAGTGACTCGAAAATCACTGAAATACATGAATACTAAATGAACAGTTTGCTCTGATGGCGCAGTTCATGTGGCCTTTTCTGCTTTCCCGTCGGTGCGCTATCCGCCGCGTTTCGCCCTTCTTTAATCCACATTTCTGCGAATTTCTCAGCAGGGAAGGAACGCACGTCTGGCCCATTGACGGCGAGGAAAAGAAGGCTGTCAGTGTGGATACATTCATTCTGTTGCGCTCATCAGTAAGGATGTGATTCATGGCGCTAAATCCACATTCACACTCTGATTATCTACAGTGTATCTATTTGCTGGGGATGTTCGTAGGGTTGCCAACTTTCTCATATCCAAATGAGGGACGCTTTGTTCCGGGTGCGGACAAGTACCGGTACAGGCCCTGTACACGCACCCCAGCGCCCCAAAATAGTTACAGTACCGAATCGCCTTTAGGTGAGGGTTTCAAATGTAGGCCACTACAAATTCATTTCTAAAATAGAGCTTTTAAAAATTAATAGACCAATTAATGGATATTTTTAAGTAACTTAATGCAAAATAACAAACAATTCTAATATTACTGTCTCATTTTTCTCTTTTAAACTTTGGCCAAATAATTCATCAGGCCATATTTATGAAGGCAATGTCATTAACTGAAAAATGATTTGCTGTAGCTGTAAAACCCTGATATTTGCTTAATTGTCCATTTGAAAACCCTAAGAACCTTCTGCAATGCTTCATCGCAGAAGAAGAAGAGAGAAAGACATCACAAAGGCAGGAGTGAGGCAGAAAAGCTCCCCTACTATAGGCTGAGGTCTATCCTGTTTCGGAAGGTTTTTTTTTTAAGCTATCTGCTATCCTTATCGAACAGTTAGGCTGTAGCCACTGGCTGCACCATCTGCTCTAGTTTAATTTGATGCCTATTTTGTCAGTATAGCTTAAAAATTCAGGATATGGCAACAGTGAATGGTTTTAAATCGCAGATGACCACGACTCGCGGTAATTACGCGATTTACACCACAGAATTGGAGTGAGGGGCAGGATCTGTCCCTGACGGGACAAATTAAAATTACCCAAAAAACGGGATGTCCCGCCCAATACGGGATGGTTGGGAACCCTAGACGTTCGTGAACGTCAAAGCTGCCACTTCGGGTCATTTTGAAAGTGAGTGCAATGTAGACCATAGAAAACTGTCTCACAACATGCCTGTCATGTCAACTTTTTTTTGGTTTGTTTGTTTTATTGACGGGGTTGTCCCCGAGGATTTTTTTCAGCAGAGATAAAAACCAGAGGGGGGGATGATCCCCACCATCCCCCCCCAGCAAATCGCACCCAGTATATATATTTTAACCAATCAGATGAGAAGAAGAAGCGGCACAAACACCACGATTGTGATGGATGTGGAATAAACCAAGTTCTCCATCCACACACACAGGATTTCTCTCACACTCATCGTCGCATTCCTGTATATTTCATTACCTGCGTTTTTATTTTTCTTCTCAGTGAGAGTCACCGGCTGCACACATCCTGCTACTGTCATAATAATAATAATAATAATAATAATAATAATAATAATATCCTATTTTGTTTCATTCAATTACTTTACAAATTACTCGTAATATAATTATTAAACATGGATTTTGCATTTTGTTAAAGTTTTGAAATGTTACCTTCAATCAACACACATCTGAATGAATCGTGTCCGTGTTATTTCTGTCCTTTTTATTCTCCCGACACACCGCGTCAGCACAGTTCAGCAATAAACACAGACAGACCTCCCTCTGCAAAACAAGCTGGCATCGTCTCACATCACACACTTAGACCGTCTGGATCGTTTCACTCTCAGGAGAAACTTTTCAGGTCCACAAGAGTCTGAGAAAATGAAACCTCAAGTTTTTGTGTTTCTCTGCTGCCAAGAATGACGTTTTGAGATGGAAATGAACTGCGTAGAGTTTCAGAGCTACAGCTGAGGCTGGAGCTCATACCGCCCACTGTTGATGTGTGTGATTTTTAAATCTGACCTGTCCTTTCGGAAGAGTAGTGATTTTTGTGAAATCGCACGTAACCCCTGTGTAGCCTCATCCATGGCAGGTGGCGCCACCTGGTGAACAATTCTTGTTGGAATGTCTTTAGAGTCTTCTGGGTGAGTTTCAGTGAAAATGTCCCAGTAGTTTACGAACAGCTGCGTTTAATGTGACGAGTCACCCAAAATTTCAGACGCCCATAAAATCGTAAATATGGCAGGTGGCGCCACCGTCTTGACAAGTTTTATGCACACGCACCTGGGGAACGTAGTGTGTGAGTTTGATCAAAATCTGATCAATCCTGTCAGAGGAGTAGCGATTTTTGTAAATTGTGGACGGACGACGACACGTGATCGCATGAGCTAAAAACACAATTTTTTCATAAATTTTTTTGTCGGAAATTTGTATCTTTTTTATTTCTGAATTTCTGAGGGGTTTTTTTCTTCCGCAAATTTATAACTGTATAATCTCAGAGAATGTCAGAGATTTTTTTTCTCATACATTTACAACTTCAACCTTGGAATTTCTGAGGGTTTTTTTTCCTCGTAACATTAGCCCCTTCCTCAGCTACACATTATTACCTCGCCCGGGGCAGAGTCCACCAGGGGGCGAGGTATTGTTTTCAGTCGGGTTTCTTTTTTTGTTTCTTTGTTTTTTTGTTAACGATATTACGGGAAAACGGCTGGATCAATCTTCATGAAACTTTCAGGATAGATGGGCGTTGATCACAAATAGAACCTCCAACATTTTTGAGGGTCATCCGGTCAAGGTCACCAAAAAGTAAAAAAAAAAAAAAACGCTCTGAGCTCAGACTGCAGGAGTGCTGCCTCGGAAAGACTCCTCCCACAAACACGCTGATTGGATCACTATCTGCCTCATTTGTATATACTGTGCTGTCACTGGATGGTTTCTTGGTTCGTTTACATACGCAAAGGAAGGGGGTTTGACCACACCCACTTTTAAATCCCACTGATAAAACCTTCCCCACTCTGTTGATTTCTCATCTCATCTCATTATCTGTAGCCGCTTTATCCTGTTCTACAGGGTCGCAGGCGAGCTGGATCCTATCCCAGCTGACTACGGGTGAAAGGCGGGGTACACCCTGGACAAGTCGCCAGGTCATCACAGGGCTGACACATAGACACAGACAACCATTCACACTCACATTCACACCTACGGTCAATTTAGAGTCACCAGTTAACCTAACCTGCATGTCTTTGGACTGTGGGGGAAACCGGAGCACCCGGAGGAAACCCACGCGGACACGGGGAGAACATGCAAACTCCACACAGAAAGGCCCTCGCCGGCCACGGGGCTCGAACCCGGACCTTCTTGCTGTGAGGCGACAATGTTAACCACTACACTACCGTGCCACCCTGGCTTTCAGAAGTTTATGCTTATTACAGAGGGAAAGTGCGTTCCACTGAGCTCTAGCGCCGGGCCATTTCCGGGAAATCAGAGTTTGGGTCGTGGCGACAGCGTGTGTGTGTCAGCCTCGGTTCAGTTTCAGTTTCGGAAACTGTAAGCGGTAAGAGTAGAATAATATAAAGTACAGACACTTGGTATATTTTACTTCTGTGATTTTTAAATTGTTCATTTTTGGATTACGCTTCACTGTTGTGGCTGCTGCCTCATAGAGTAAATATGTATATATATGCGATATTCACTGTATGGGCATGCGATCAGAAAACTATTTCATTTATAAGCAGCAGCCACATGGACCCATAGGGGACCGATTTTGGGGGTTTTTTTTCGCGATATCTTCATTTATATTCATCATAAGTGCTACCGGGAGAGGTTTGTTTTGCCTGGCAACACTTGTTTGCAGGGCTCTACGTTAACTTTTGAAACCACTTGTCCTGTCGGGCAAGTTGAAAGGAAAATTACTTGTCCGAATGTGAAGTTGACTTGTTCGAAGAAAAATTTGAGAAAAAAACCCCACAAAAACTATTTGCAATAAACTGATTTCACCAGAATTACTTTAACACAATCTATTCACTGCAGAAAAAAATTGGACTCCATCAATCATTAATTTATTTATGAGAAATTGAAAACCAGAAAATTAAAATTATACAGTATATTTTCTTTTTTAAATTATTAACTTTGAATATATATCCTCCACTGATTAATTGTTGTTGTCTAATTATTCATTGTGGCTCCTGTATGGTATTTAATGGTTGCGATGAAAGATGCGGTGTTTTTTAGGTTTTTGTTGCGATTACATTGCGGGAGGAAGTGAAAGTTGCGAGAAATTGTTGCGATTTTCTCTTTTTGTGATTAAAATTGAGTGATATGTTAAATATTAAGTTATTACTGAAAAACTATTGATTAAAAAAAACAAAGACACTGAGAAATGGTCCTATAAACAACTTTACCAATATAAAAGATTACCAGGACTACAAAAATGCAGAAAAATAGGCTTTACTTATCCAAATGCACCTGTTGGTTCAGAAGTTAAAGTGCAGAGAACCTCACAGCACAACATGAAGTTACCTTAAAATATAATATAAATGCCTCAGCTTTCATGGAAGAAAAAAAAAACTATTAATACTAGTACCGTGTGCAGGCAGTCTCTCCTGAAGACTAAATTAAACAATAATTATAAACTAATAAAATAAATGGCTCAGGCTTCATAGAAGAAAAAAACAATTTGAACAGAATCTCACAGTATGATGCTGAAGCTGCCTAAACAATGGAAAATAAAATACCATTTTGGCAAAAATGTTGGCATCCATTAATTTCTTGTATTAAGTAAAAAAATAATGTAAAGTGCGCACAGTCCTTCACTGTAAACATAACACACTTTCAGTAACAGAATTTAAGCCGACATAAACACTGAAGTTGCGGTGATTGGATGTAATTGCAACACTGCCCTGAATTCTTGGGGATTGGTTGAATTTACGTTGAAGTTGCAAATCGCAACATCGCGAAATCCTGGAGGGTCTGATAAACGACCGTTTACTTTTCAGCTCAAATACATGAAGCGGTATTGGCCGGTTTCGCAAGTGGAATATTGCGCATGCGCACATCGCTCTTTCCGAATAGAAACATCCAGCGATTCATCAAAACAATATGTCGAGTGAGATGCTTCGGAAATCATGTGAATAAACTGATAAATTTGAGCTGTAACCTGAATATCGGTGTATTTTGGCACTTGTCCGATCGGACAAGTAACTGAGACGATGAACTTGTCCGACATAAAGGATCACTTGTCCCGGACAAGCAGACAACCGTTAATGTCGAGCCCTGGTTTGTGTTTTGTTTTACCTTCGATTTTGCCTCCGAACCCAAAACGGAAGAGAATCTGATCAAATATTAGATTTCTGGAAAGTTCCACAGAGCGTGTTCTGGAAATTGTAGTTATTATTTGTGAATTCATTGAACAGCCTGGTTATTTTTTTCAACAAACAAAGAAACAAACAAACAAAGCCCCACCCATTTCGAGTTTATAAATATAAAAAAAATCTGATACAAATATCTTGAGCATTAAACGGATACAGGCATTGTGTTATACCTCACACACACACACACACACACACACAGTCTCTCTCTCTCTCCTTTTTATTGGCCCCATTTTTTGGGGCTGTGTATTAAATTTGTGATGACAGCGCCAAAACATAATGCCAACCTACGGCTATTACGCTTACACACACACACACACACACACACACACACACACACACACACACTTCAGTTAAAATGGCTCCTCGAGCACTAAGCACAAAGTGAAGCGGCCATTAAACAGCTTTTCTACTTCACATCATAATACATGTGTGTGTGTGTGTGTGTGTGTGTGTGTGTGTGTGTGTGTGTGTGTGTAGACTTCACTCTGTGAGTATGCAAACTAGACGAACGAATGAAACAAGCATGTGTTTCAGCCTCAAGGCGTCCTTTTTTGCGATTTACAATAAAAACAATAAAAAAATGAGAAAAATGCTCAGTGCTGCTCTGAACATGTGGTGTATTAAAACCACATGTCAGATACACACACACACACACACACACACACACACACACAGAGCAACACTTACACTCCTGCAGCGAGTTAAGTTGTGTGTGTTAGAGGCGAGCACCTGTTTATTAGGAGCACAGTTTGGTGGTAAACTTCCCGTCTGATCATCGTCCAAGTCTACATCACGCTGTGTCTCCGCACAGACCGAACACGCTAATCAACACGGAGCTCATCAGACTTCACACATGGCTCGTGTTCCATTTGTCCTGGACATCATCTTTTCGACACGGATATTAACATGTCTCACACAGAACTTTGAGAATGTATCACACACCTGGCCGAGCAGCAGGAAACCCTGGAGATATTCAACATTAAAGTAAAGTCAGGAGACAAATTTAACACCAAATGAGCTGCGATCAGATTTACTGATCCCATCATTCCACCACCGGGGACCGGGGCGAGTTCTGGGCTGGTCCTCATGCTGGTTTGGTGTCGGTTCAAACTGTGGAACTCCTAAGAATCAGGTCGCCATCGAGCCACATCATTACATCACTGTATACATCTCTGCTTTCCCAGCAACACTCGCACCATCACCACCAACAACAACGCCAGATTTCTGGATTAAGCATTCACGATACTCTGGTTTCTTAAAAATGGCAGTCACAAAGTTTTAGTTGGTCTGGGTGGTCATGATAATCCCGCCTCCATGTAAGCGGTTCTTGGTTCTAAACCAGCAAAGGATTGGTGCTGATCTGGAAGCAGTTTTCCTGGAACATGAAGAACTGGTTTGAGATTAAAACCAGCCCTCGAACTACCTTGATGGAAAAGGGGTAAGAGTGTTACAGATAGATAGAGAAACTAGGATGGCACTCACACAGTAGAGTTCATACCTCCTCCAAGCCACATGTTATCAACATCAAAATCAAATCACTTGGACCAGGGATAACACTAAATCTGTCCACCAAATTTCATCCAAATCCATTCACTACTTTTTGAGTTTGGTTGGGAACAGACAAGAAAAAAAAAAAAAAAAACCTGGATCCACAAACATATCCGGATTTGCATCAAAATCTAATCAATTGTTCCTCGGCCCATGGATCACCTTTCCTCAAAATTTCATCAAAATCCGTTCACTGCTTTTTGAGGTACGTTTGGAACAGACAGACAAACGGAGGCAAAAACATAACCTCCTCCAACACAGTTCGCAGCAGTAATAAAGTGATTTCCTGATATCTTTAAAAAAAGTGACAACTTTTCCACCACTGATGTTCAGAGACACACTTATTCTTAATTCTTTGCATACAACATTAAGAAATTATGAATCAGTTCAACTGTTCATCAATCAGAAGAATTATTCCTGAAGAATTCCTCTAAACACAGGTATCACGAGGTGAAAACGTGAATCTAAATGCATTTAATCTAAACCTTAAAGTGCATATCACGGGTAAATTTAGGAGCAAGATCAATGTAATTCTCCTATTTTACATGAAACTTTGGTCAAATATCTGTCACATTTTGCAATTTGTGCACTTTTTTTTACCTTGCGCAATACCAGAAAAATTCAGTTGAAATCGAGCCATTTGAGGTGAATTGGTCCGCCTCTGAAAAAACTTGCCGTTTGGATTTCCCAGCAAACATTGATTTTCGTGACGTCGCGTGCGGGACGCCTCCCTCTGAATCCTACGTCAGCGCTGGTTTGTTTGAGAAAATGACCTGGTGGTTTTCTGCAGATTTCTTCAACGTTATCACATAATTATTAAAATGGATAACAGATGTGTCGTAGGAGGCTGTAGCAACACCAATCTTGATGGGATTAGCACTCATCGTTTTCCATAAGACCGGACAATGAGAGAGAAATGGGAGCGCTTCGTGCGAGGCACCCGGAAGCCAAGGACCAAAGCAGAGCCGAGAAAAAGACCAAGAAAATCGGCAATTCACAAGTTGACTGTTGCCAGGGTAAAAAATAATTCTGACATCTCATTATATTCTTCATCCAAAGGTGAAGTAACATTGCGCTCAGGTGACAATTCCATATTTCAATGCAAAATCGCTGGCTGCTAAACTTGGTCTACACAGGCTGTGCACTGAAACCGTGCAAGCTCTCGCAGCCTGCTGGCAGTTCTGCAGGTGACTCCCTTGGGATTTTTCCAGATGCGTTTTGTTATTTTATTTTTTTCTGCTGTAGACAGATGGCCTTGTGCAAAATTACCCTTCTGAATGAGTGTGTAAAGGGACATACGTTCATATAAAAAAAAAACAAAATTGGTCCAGGATATGCACTTTAAAGCTAGACGGCCTTTCTATTTCATAAAATCGGTTAGTTCCGTCTGAAATGTGGTCATTGTGATGTATGTTTATTTCTGTAATCTCGTCTCGTCTTCTTCTGCTTATCCAGGACCGGGTCGCGGAGGCAGCAGTCTAAGCATGGAAGCCCAAACTTCCCTTTCCCCAGACACCTCGGCCAGCTCCTCGGGAAGAACACCGAGGCGTTCCCAGGCCAGCCGAGAGACATAGTCCCTCCAGCGTGTCCTGGGTCTTCCCCGGGGCCCCCTCCTGGGGGGACATGCCTGGAACACCTCCCCAGGGAGGCGTCCAGGAGGCATCCAAAAAAGATGCCCGAGCCACCTCAGCTGGTTCCTCTCGATGTGGAGGAGCCGCGGCTCTACTCCGAGCTCCTCCCGAGTGACTGTGCTTCTCACCCTATCTCTAAGGGAGCGCCCAGCCACCCTGCGAAGGAAACTCATTTCAGCCGCTTGTATCCGCGATCTTGTTCTTTCTGTCATTACCCAAAGCTCATGACCATAGGTGAGAGTCGGAACGTAGATCGACCGGTAAATTGAGAGCTTCGCCTTTTGGCTCAGCTCCTTCTTCACCACGACGGACCGGTAAAGCGACCGCATCACTGCGGAGGCTGCACTGATCCGCCTGTCGATCTCACGCTCCATCCTTCCCTCACTCGTGAACAAGATCCCGAGATACTTAAACTCCTCCACTTGAGGCAGGACTTCTCCACCAACCTGGAGAGGGCAAGCCACCCTTTTCCGGTCCTCCTATTTCTGTAATATCTCACAAAATATCAGGCCATTCTGTGGCTGGGAAGTTATTTAATTTGAGGGGATTAAAGCAAATAATGTGCATGAAATCGCTCGCTTTGCGCAGTCAAGCAGACAGAGGAAGTCCGTGTGCATGTGTGTGTGCACATGCGCAGGTTTACCTTTGAGTGTGCACCATGGGCGTCGCCACCACTGAATGATTCACATTTCATAATTCTTCGTTTGGACCCCCCACATTTAACATTAAATATGAGTTCACCCAGCGCCGTTTCTATTGCTTCGTGAAAGAATCCATTCCACTTGATCGATAAGAGAATACACAGACCACTGAAAATCCACTCCGGGTTTTCCGGGCGTTCCCGACAACAACTCACCGCGCGCGAGTGAATCTCAGTGCGAGCAGAGAAATGCTGGTGCAGCTGCTCAAAAGTGGAGGAGGTAACGTCAGCCCCATTGCCACCTCACGATGCCTGACTTTTGCTAAAACCTTATTCTTTTGTTATCTGCCCTCAAAATTAACCCGAGGCCATGTTAAATTAATGTTCAACTAAACAATGAAATAAGCTGAGCCTAATGGCGAAGAAGAAAGAAGAAACCTTTATTTGTCACATGCACACTGAAATTCATCCTCTGCATTTAACCCATCTGAAGCAGTGAACACACACACACACAGCGCCCAGGGTTCGGTACCTCGCTCAAGGGCACTTCAGCCCAAGGCCGCCCAACATCAACCTAACTGCAAGTCTTTGGACTGTGGGGGAAACCGGTAGCCTGGGCCCGCCCATCCTAAGTGTGATGCAACACGGGGGGCTGTTGCAAACTTAGTCTGGCAAGGCAAGCTATCTCCAGCTCTTCCAAGCTCCCAAAAAATCGGGAGCCAATCAACTTTAAGCATCTCCAACGGCCCTGGGTAGAGGCGTGTTCAAGGCAGTGACGTAGTAGAACTGCGACCGGAAGCCATAGATTGTTTACAGAATCTATGCCGGAAGCGCTTCATTCACTGAAAACATTACAAACATGGAGCAGCGGCAAGCCTTTGACACAGCGGTAGATGCTGTATTGAAAGCATTCAACGGGAAGTTCTCATTGAAAACGGAGTAAAGAGCAGCCCTGGAGGTATTTATTGAAAGGAAGGACATTTTACCCTTGCTCCCGACCGGCTTCGGTAAGAGTTTAATCTACCAGTTAGCCCCGCTGGTAGCCAAATCAATGGGGCTCAGCGAGAATCCTATCGTTGTGGTCGTCTCGCCTTTGATCGCACTATTATCGTCCTGTTCCTCTTCAGCTCCTCCTTCTTCTTCCTGCTACTCAAGCAGTTTCCGTCGCGTCACATACAACAGAGGAAAGAGTGATGTGATTGGTTTAAGCTTCGTCACAGCCTTTTCTGGCTTCGACCAGTAGCAAACTGAGGCATTTCAGGGAGGCGGGTCAACCACGCGCTTTGGGAAACGGTTGGGCTTAATATCTATGCCAGACCAATGCTCGCAGAGCTTTGAAGTTGCGTTAGCCAGACTAGGAAACCGGAGCACCCAGAGGAAACCCATGCAGACACGGGGAGAACATGCAAACTCCACACAGAAAGGCCCTCGCCGGCCACGGGGCTCGAACCCGGACCTTCTTGCTGTGAGGCGACCGTGCTAACCACTACACCACTGTGCCGCCCAATAGAGCATTCTTGGTTGATGATGAATTGTTTGCAGTATTTGCTCCTCCCCAGACACAATGGACATAAGGACATTCTTTACAAAGAAGCGGAAAGTCAGTCAGAATTTCCCCACAGGACAGGGTTTTTTGTCCCAATGGAAATGTTAGTGCAGTTAGCTGGCTAGTCAATGTTAAGAGATGTATCAGCTAGCTTAATGTTAGCTATGTTTACCTTCTGGCTCTCTCCTTTTAGTTATGCTGTCATAGTTAGTTGCCGGAGTCCCTGCTTGTACTCGGTGCAATATGTATACTGTTCCTACTTATTCAGGTGACATTGGGCATACCTAACCACCTGTGTTTTCTTTCCCTCCCCCCCACCCCAAATCTGTCCCTCTGAGTTACATGGAGTCAACAGGAAATCTTTTGGTGGAGAGGGTGGAGACCTCGACTGGCTATCGTAGCCTGCAGGGAATCGGCCGTCAGACATTCTGTCGCATGTCCCAGACCCGGTGAAATGTAACTGAATTGTCTTGGCCAGCCCTAAGGGTCCCATCTGCATCTCATCATTGCTGAGGAGTGTGCTCCCATCACCCAATCAAGCATCCAGCCAGAGCAGGTCATGATATATTTTACCATATTGACATGCCATTGTTGTGTGTTATGCCTGATGTAAAGACTCTCGTCTCTGCGAGCCTACCACACAGATTTAATACTTGTCATTTTTAGGGCATACCTAACAACGTGTTTTCTTTCTCTCTCTCTCTCTCTCCCCCCTAATCTGTCCCTCTGAGTTACATGTTGATCCTGGGATTGAGATGCTGGCCTCTTCTGCCCCTCGGACCTGCTTGATCCATCCTGGTGCCCTGTGTCTGGTCGGAGTTTTATCGCACCGCTCCTGTGACGGACGGCCCCATGAGGACAGTTGAGGGTTATACCTGTTAAAACTGTTAATATTATAGTCAGGCTGTCTGTTGTTGCCCAAATGAGGATGGGTTCCCTTTTGAGTCTGGTTCCGCTCGAGGTTTCTTCCTCATGTCGTCTGAGGGAGTTTTTCCTTGCCACCGTCGCCACAGGCTTGCTCATTGGGGATAGATTAGGGATAAAATTATCTCATGTTTTAAGTCGTTCAAATTCTGTAAAGCTGCTTTGTGACAATGTTTATTGTTAAAAGCGCTGTACAAATAAACTTGATTTGATTTGATCTATCATTTAATTCAAACCCAGTAGGCCTGCCTTACTATAATGCCAAGAATGAGGCCAAGTCTGCTCTGATGATATTCACTGATTCCCTGTTGTGATTTGAAGAACTTGTTTTGTCTGGTCTTTGCCAGTTTTCTGGAAAGTAAGATGGGAAATCAGTGTCTGGAGAAGGAATAGTAAAAGGAAAGCAATGGAGAGAGATGGATGTTATTCCAGGTGGATAAAAGTTATGAAGTGGTAGAAACTGTGGTGGCACCAATGTAAGGAGTTCTATCTATAAATCTATTTGTTATACTGATCTGTAAATGTTACTGTAGTACCACCATTGCATGTAGGTTGACAAAACTGCACTTGTTCATTGTGTGAAGTTCTCTTTTATGTGCCATTGCTTGACACAGTGTAATTTTGGGTTATGAAGACTGCATGATGCCATGCCATTTTTGTTATGAGTATCACTAAATCGGAAAAAAGTAAAATGCACCCACTAAAGTCACTGCTGGTGTGAACAAAATTGCACCTGTTCATTGTGCGAAGTTATTTTTTATTGCTTGACACAGTGTGATTTTGTGTTATGAAGTTTGCATGATGCCATGTCATGCCTGGTCATTGTGTGAAATTATGAATATTCTTATTTTTAAACAGACAGTTGAGTGTCACTATTGCTTGGCACAGTGGCATGTTGTGTTACATCTAAAACTAAATAAAAAAGGAAACACAAAATAAAAAGTAAAATGCACCTATAAAGTCACTGTTGGTGATAAATTGTCAGATTCATCTCATTATCTTAGGCAGAGCAGTGGGTTTAAAAACAGGCTGATGAATATATGGACGAGTTGAATGAGGACTTATTGTTGAGTCTCTAAAATAGTCATTGAATTAAGTGACTTTTGTAGGTAAAATTAGGTGTTTAACAACCTGTTAAAAATACACCAGAATGCAGGAAATGGCATCTAATTAATTAAAAATTTTCTGGGGGACGACCCCCAGACCCCCGCCAGTGTGTCCCCCCCATAGACATATAAACATAGACGCCACATTGAGCTGGTGGCCCGTTGCTGGGATACGTCAGAGTGTCCGCCATATTGGATGTGGCAAATCTTCCCCGTAAACCAATGCAAGTAAATGGACTGAACTTCATAAAGCCCATTTCTACAATAATATTTAACTCGATGCCTTTTATTCACCCATTAAGACACACACGTATATATTTGGGAAACAAACAGGCATCAAAACAACACGTATAACTTTTAATGTGATGGTTATAAATAGTGTGCGAAATCCCCTGTACACTGCAAACTAGCGACAGATCCGCGATAGATAGCTCAGGTAAGCTAATCAGTCAGCAAACCGTAGCAAGCTACCAAAACCTGAGGCCACAATAACCAACCTACAAGACTGAATATGATAAATGATGGAAATAGTGGAAAAACTGGAAATAGTGAATGAAAATAAAAATGTACTGTTTTATTTATTGACTCACCACACAGACCTGCTCTCGCTGAATAAAGTGAGCTGAATGAGCGCCAAACTGAGTTCGGCCAGGTTCTAACGCCATACCAAAACAAAATACATCACTGATTCCTTCACATTCAGAAAGGTTAAAAACATTCATCATACGTTCAAAAGCGTTCATCATAGCGTGGCACTGTATTCTCTAATTCTCACTGCTTATAACTCTACACCTCCCCGGTGGAGATGAGCTGGGAAACTGAAGACTGAAGGAACAGCTCCCTCTCTGATCCTGACTGTCTGACCTGTTCTGTCAAAATCCTTCATATTAGCCACAAAGTCAGAAAAATCTGTTCGTAAAATTACGTTATAATGACCAAATACAATGAAAAGTATTTTTCCAGTCTCACCTGTGAAAGGTAATCCCATGTGATCTCGTTCGGACGGTAAACCTGTTGGTACAGTTAAACGCAGCACATGAATGAGGCATCTTTATTCTCGGCTACTGTCTAGACGCTATACCAGAGACGGTTGAAGAATCTCCACTTTGCCACATCCAATATGGCGGCGAGGATGACGTATGATTCTACGCAGAAGGCTGCGTCTATGTTTATATGTCTATGGTCCCCCTCATTAAAAATGCCCTGGCGTGCACTGACACAGTTCCATCATTCTGTCGCTAAACGAACAGCTGATCACACCGAGGTGCTCGCTGAGCGCCCATATTTATTAGTTTGGTCCTGCGTTTCCTTTCCTTCATATAGAGCATAACGTCTTTTCTTCTCGTTTTCCGTTACTGTAGTAGGTCTTTCACGTTTCATTCGCACACTCACGCCCTCCATTTTTCTCTCCTGTTTCAAATTTGTATCCCACAATGCCTTGCGTGAACGGGGAAAGCCCACCATGTGATGTGATGCATGACATAGTATCTTGAATTGGGTCATGGTGAAGCAGGAAAACATAGCTGAGAATTTAGAGCCACGTGGAGATAAATGAATTGTTCTGTTAAAAAAAAAAAATGAATTAAATTGGAAGTCTGTGATTCAAATTCAGTAGCTTTCGAACACGAAACAAAAATCACTGGGTGTCAGGAAAATTCTATTCATGACCTACACTTGAAAAATCTGAAAGGCCGTCTAGCTTTAAAAAAAAAAAGGGACAACTTTTCCACCACTGATGTTCAGAGACACACTTATTCTTAATTCTTTGCATACAACATTAAGAAATTATGAATCGGTTCAACTGTTCATCAATCAGAAGTATTACTCCTGAAGAATTCCTCTAAACACAGGTATCACGAGGTGAAAACGTGAATCTAAATGCATTTAATCTAAATCTTAAAGGAACCTTAGATAGATAGATAGATAGATAGATAGATAGATAGATAGATAGATAGATAGATAGATAGATGTTTGAATGGATGTTTTTAGATCTATTTTAAGAGATTGATCATTTAAAAATGATAATTAATAATTTAACTTTTAACTGCACTATGCTGATGATAAACACTCTTTCGCTTCTTTCTGTGTATGCAAACCCTCAGGGAAATGACAAAGTGAATCTTGAAATAAACTGATAGATTGATCTACTTTATTGATCCCAAGCTGGGAAATTATGTTACAGCAGCAAGTTATCAGACATGCACCCCCCCCCCAAAAAACAAACAAACATTAAATAGATTGAAAAATATATCCAAATTTAATCGTATAATTGAGTTCCATTTAAGACCAGCCATTAAATTTAGTCCTAACATTCAGTACCTTAACAGAACTTTTTAAATTCATTAAATATACGAGTAACTTTAAGACCCTTTATTGGTATTCTTAAAAGTAGGCGTGGCTTTAAGCACATTTAAAAGTTAAATTTAGTAACGGCGGCACGGTGGTGTAGTGGTTAGCACGGTCGCCTCACAGCAAAAAGGTTCCGGGTTCGAATCCAGCAGACAGCGAGGACCTTTCTGTGTGGAGTTTGCATGCTCTGCGTGGGTTTCCCCTGGGTGCTCTGGTTTCCCCCACAGTCCAAAGACATGCGGTTAGGTTAATATGGGACGGCCTTGGGCTGAGGTGCCCTTGAGCGCGGCACCAAACTCCCAGCTGCTCCCCGGGCGCTGTTAGCATGGCTGCCCACTGCTCTGTGTGTGTTCACTGTTTCAGACGGGTTAAATGCAGAGAGGAAATTTCACAAGTGTGTGATGAATAAAGTTGTGCTTTCTTTCTTTCTTTCTTTTCTTTAAGTAACATCTTAAAATGTTCTTTTTAACAGCATTTCACTATCTTTATCTTTAAGAAGTCATGGAAAGTCACTTAAAACTATACTAGAAGTAAACACACTAAAATGTAACATTTCATAAACTTTTAGGATACTTTAAGAAAATCTTAAGGCTGTTAATTCGTCGAGTGTGCGTACTCGCAGAGCGGAGCTCCATAATTAAGAGAATGTGGGAATGCATCGACCTGATTTTGGATGGATTTTGCCACCATATGAATGAAAGACAAATGTGTCCCACCACAGGGAACCCGATCGTAAGGGCAAGACGACATACAGTTAGGTCCATAAATATTTGGACAGAGGCAACATTTTTCTAATTTTGGTTCTGTACATTACCACAATGAATTGTGAACAAAACAATTCAGATGCAGCTGAAGTTCAGACTTTCAGCTTTAATTCAGTGGGTTGAACAAAATGATTGCATAAAAATGTGAGGAACTAAAGCATTTTTTAAACACAATCCCTTCATTTCAGGGGCTCAAAAGTAATTGGACAAATTAAATAATTGTAAATAAAATGTTCATTTCTAATACTTGGTTGAAAACCCTTTGTTGGCAATGACTGCCTGAAGTCTTGAACTCATGGACATCACCAGACGCTGTGTTTCCTCCTTTTTAATGCTCTGCCAGGCCTTTACTGCAGCGGTTTTCAGTTGCTGTTTGTTTGTGGGCCTTTCTGTCTGAAGTTTAGTCTTTAACAAGTGAAATGCTGCTCAATTGGGTTGAGATCAGGTGACTGACTTGGCCATTCAAGAATATTCCACTTCTTTGCTTTAATAAACTCCTGGGTTGCTTTGGCTTTATGTTTTGGGTCATTGTCCATCTGTATTATGAAACGCCGACCAATCAGTTTGGCTGGATTTGAGCACACAGTATGTTTTTTCTTTCCATCATTCTGGTAGAGGTTGATCTTGGTTTCATCTGTCCAAAGAATGTTCTTCCAGAACTGTGCTGGCTTTTTTAGATGTTTTTTAGCAAAGTCCAATCTAGCCTTATTCTTGAGGCTTGCACCGTGCAGTGAACCCTCTGTATTTACTTTCATGCAGTCTTCTCTTTATGGTAGATTTGGATATTGATACGCCTACCTCCTGGAGAGAGTTTTTCACTTGGTTGGCTGTTGTGAAGGGGTTTCTCTTCACCATGGAAATTATTCTGCGATCATCCACCACTGTTGTCTTCTGTGGGCGTCCAGGTCTTTTTGCATTGATGAGTTCACCAGTGCTTTCTTTCTTTCTCAGGATGTACCAAACTGTAGATTTTGCCGCTCTTAATATTGTAGCAATTTCTCGGATGGGTTTTTTCTGTTTTTGCAGCTTAAGGATGGCTTGTTTCACCTGCACGGAGAGCTCCTTTGACCGCATGTCTTCTTCACAGCAAAATCTTCCAAATGCAAGCACCACACCTCAAATCAACTCCAGGCCTTTTATCTGCTTAATTGAGAATGACATAACGAAGGAATTGCCCACACCTGCCCATGAAATAGCCTTGGAGTCAATTGTCCAATTACTTTTGGTCCCTTTAAAAACAGGGTGGCACATGTTAAGGAGCTGAAACTCCTAAACCCTTCATCCAATTTTAATGTGGATTCCCTCAAATGAAAGCTGAAAGTCTGGACTTTATGTCCATGTCCATTCTATAACTATAACTTGAATATGTTTCAGTAAACAGGTAAAAAAAAAAAAATTGTTTCAGTGTCCAAATATATATGGACCTAACTGTATCTCATAAACACTCGACCACCGGACGATGAAATTTGTGTCTTTATTTCCATAAGACAGATTGGTTTTTATCCAGCACTTATTTTTAATTTGCTTTTTCAAAAATAATGTGGGATTATATATTTACTACCACATTTTACAGAAAATATTGAAGAAGAAAAATCATAGCGGGCAGCGTATAGTATCTTTGCATCGTGTGCTTTTTTACTTTAATGATTTCTTACTCTGCACACTCGTGTAAAAATAATTATTGCACAGTTCAGTAGCAATGATGAGCAACTTGCCTTCGCGATTTAAACCTACCGCAGATCGATATTGATAGCGATTAGTTCTTATGCCTGATGATATTGGACGGTAACTCTACAGTAGTGGTGTAAAGTGAAGGCGCTGGTTCACTGCTGTCCCCCAGGCACCCAGCAGAGTCACACCATAATAAATGCGGTGGTGTTGTTTCTGGCGCATGGCATGCGGTGTCAAAGAAAGGAATAACTATGTATCGTAACTGCGATGTGTAGCTCATTATTGGTCTCACAATAATGTCACAAGACAATGCAGTGATTTATTGAGGTGAAAAACACAAAACAACTCAATCGGGAGCGATGCTTTTAGGCAGCGACTAAATATGCTAAATATTCACCGTCTCGGAGGTATTTTCAACAATCTGAAAATCCAAGCAGAACATAACATCAACATCATCAACTCCACACGACGAGATGCTTCCCGAGACATCGTTTGATGTCCGTATCTAAGAGTGTTTCAATGTATTTTCTATCAGAAGACACAGGCGCTCGGGTAGTTTGTTGTGTTTATTCAGATTTGCTCTGTGTTTAGCGTTCAGCATGCACAGGCCTCGGCGATTTGTTCTGCCACAATAAAACTGCATTGCGTTATCACTGCGCTGGTGTAAACACATTTCCCTGACATGCAAATCACCTTAAAATAAAACAACCAACCAAACAGCTCCTCATTTGTTTCTTTCTGAAACACAGCCGCGTGTCACGGTCCTTTTTCATTTCTCTTTAAACAAGGAGCCAATTGAAGCAACATCCAATTTTCTCCTCTTTTCTGAGCCGTAATGGTCGGTTTGTCGTATGGCTTTGTGTTTCATTTTTGTGAGAAACTCTGCTCAGACGGATGTACGAGTTGTTTCAGCTGATAAACTGATTTCACACACACACACACACACACACATATATATATATATATATATTCTTTTGTTTGCTCACAGGGCATGCTGAATCAGAAATCAGTCATTCAATCCAGCACAACTAGTCGAATTAAAATGTTTTCAGGGCCAAAGTCAGCAAGGAGTCCTTTACTTCTGACGCATGCACGCTAGCAGATAATAGCTAGCCTTTATTCGAAACACATCTGACCTTCTCCGGGGCGCACGGCCGTGTCTCTGTTCCAGCCAGGTGATGTATTCAGCGGGAAAACGAGCCTCACTTTATCTCACTGCACTTAGCGCTGAAACATGAACACACAAGGTTAAAGCCTTCGAGGTATTGTGGCTTCATGGTATTGATTAAGCGAAACTGGGAATGTTTGCTTTAGGGAAAAACCGGAGCGTGCCGGTGATCTGAGGTGGAACTCTGTGGAACAGGACGCAACGCGACGCCAGAATTCCATCAAAGAGCAACTTTATTTCAGTCTGGAACACAGGGACTAGAGCCAAACATTCACATCTGAACGTTACATATTCCTGCTGTTTATTTTGTGTATCCAAGATAAACTTGACCGTGTGGTTAAACCAAACGCAGGCTGACTGATGTTGCGGAAATTTTTTAGTGATTCAAAAAGGAAACATCTTTTGAAATTTTGCACGTAGGAACAACTTACGATCGTTTAACTTTTGTTTGTCGACATGTTAATGTCTGCCATTGTGTTTTGAAAAATGCCTTAATTCCACCTTGATTTATCGCTGTTCCTGCGTTCTGTAGTTACATTACGTTTTGTTTGCATTTCAGTCTCATCTCCGCCTCCGATTCATGATTGGTCGACTCTCTCAGCGGTGTCATGATTGTGTTCATCTGCTTTGTGTTTAGTTCCTGAACAGTTTCTTTGTTTATACCCTGAGGCTGTGTAGATATAGGAAGTTGGGGCTCTATGTGATGAGCATGTGTAAATAAATAAAAGTATTTCAATTTGTTCATGCATCATTTGCACAAAAAAAAAAGCAAATGAGCTATAGAATGGGGAAATAATCTGAGAAAAAAAAGTAATTAATCTGTGAGGAAAGAACAAAACACCCTCAGAAATTCCAAGATTAAAAAAAGTCACAAAATTACAAGGAGGGGAAAAAAACAAAAAACCATTAATTAATTAATTAATTAATTAATTAATTAATAAGAGCTATGGAGTGGGGAAACATTCTGAGGAAAAAAAAGTCATTAATTTGTGAGGGGAGAAAAAAAAAAAAACCCTTAGAAATTCCAAGATTAAAAGTCACAAATTTGCAAGGAAAAAAAGCAACTTCCTGGCTGCAGTGCATTCTGGGAAATGTAGTCGAAAATTTCTTAGCGCTTTATCCCTTTTTACTTTGCAATCAAGGAGGAAAGACTGCATGCTCAAACTCTCAGCTCAGCCGTTTTGGGGCAGATGAGAAAAACCCTGAGGAATTTCTGAGTTTCTTTTTCCTTGCAAACTCTTCACTTTTTAGTCTCAGAGAATATCCGAGTTTCATCTCGTAAATTTCCAACTTTAATCTCAGAAATCTGTTGTTTTGTTTTCTTCAAAATATTAACCCCCCTTCAGCTCCCTATTTTTTTTTACCTACAATTTTTCCAACAGTACAAACCCAAAAACTGAAATAATTCCGATCAAATATCAGATTCCCAGAAACTACAACAGACCCTTGTACATGTGTGCATCAGTTGTGAATGCAAATAAACATCCTCAAAAACTTTTTGAAATTTATTTTTAAATGTTTCCATGCCCTGATGTCACCCAGCACAGTATTCACATCCAAATAACTCCACAATAATAATAATAATAATAATAATAATAAACTTTATTAGGCAGAGGGTTTCAAAAGCTGACACTTATTTACATGAAAACGATGCATCACATACATATTAATGAATGACAAACATAATAAATAGAATAAATAAAATATAATAATGTGGATAAAATATTAAAACTCATAGTGATTTATACAAGAATTATATAATAAAAGTTTTAAAACTGGACTGATTTAGAGACAAACAGAAAAAAAAAAATTCACAAGTGTTTGCGAGTATTTAAATGCCTTCATCATTTAGTTCCGAAACATCTGAACAATTATTTCATGAGGAACTCAAGTATTCATCGTTATAACACTCAACATAAATCTGACCTGCGTTTACCCAAACCTCAGCTTACACTCGCTAAAGGAGCTTTTAGATCTTCAGCTTCAGTACTTTTTAATTCACCGCCAGCAAATATTAAAACAACAACGTCTCTAAATCAGTTTAAAAGGCTCATAAATATCATCATATTTATATTACAGAATTATGATGATATTTTTGTTAGTTTCATATGTATTTTTTCTTTTAAAGTTTCACGGTATTTTTTCCCCTTTTAAGACCATAGTGGTAGTTTTATTTGAAGTTAGACTGCCTTTCAGATTTTTCAAGTGTCGGTCAGGAATAGAATTTTTCAGACACCCAATTATTTTTGTTTAGTGACTGAAAGCTACTGAATTCGAATCACAGACTTCCAATTGTATTTGTTTTTTTTAAACAGAACAATTAATGAATTTATTTCCACATGGCCCTAAATTCTCCGCTATTTTTTCCTGCTTCACCATGACCCAATACAAGATACTACATCATGCATCACGTCACGTGGTGGGCTTTCCCTGTTCACGCAAGGCATTGTGGGATACAAATTTGAAATGAGAGAAAAACGGAGGACGTGAGTGTGCGAATGAAATGTGAAAGACCGACTACAGTAACGGAAAGAAAGCGAGAAGAAAAGACGTTATGTTCTATACGAAGGAAAGGAAACGCAGGACCAAACTAATAAATATGGGCGCTCAGCGAGCACCTCGGTGTGATCAGCTGTTCGTTTAGCGACAGAATGATGGAACTGTCAGTGCACGCTCAAAGGGAAACCTGTAGATGGCAGTAATGCAACACTGTGGATGCCAGCTGCCGTAAAACCCAAAAGAAGAAGAAGAAGGTAAACCTGCGCATGCGCACACGGACTTCCTCTGTCTGCTTGACTGCGCCAAGCGAGTGATTTCATGCACATTATTTGCTTTAATCCCCTCAAATTAAATAACTTCCCAGCCACAGAATGGCCTGATATTTTGTGAGATATTACAGAAATAAACGTATATCACAATCACCACATTTCAGATGGAACTAAATTTCACCGGTTTTATGAAATCGAAAGGCCGTCTCGCTTTAAACTTTTAGATTAATTATGTTAATGAGATTATTAAAGAGTATTGTAACGTATTTTTGAAATTGTAAATCAGTATAGTTTTGCGGGGCCCCTATGGATACCAGCTGTGCTGAACAGGGCCCCCTGTTGAAATAATCTATCTATCTATCTATCTATCTATCTATCTATCTATCTATCTATCTATCTATCTATCTATCTATCATTGGTATTGACAATGGAAACTTTCAGAAATAGTGTGAAAGTTATAATAACTGAGATGTTTGAATACACTGGACAATTTAGAGTTAATCTCAAACATTTTTAGTTTTATACATACAAGAAGGTACATAACCAATAGTTTGAGCAAAATGATTTAACACACTTAGAGTTTTTACCACGAGTATATTTTGAACTCCAGTCCACTCCTTTGCGCAGCGTTTGTGAACGTAAAATACAAATTTGTGCTTAAATTAAATGTGAAATTTAAGTTTCGGGTCCAACATGTGTTTATTTTGCCGCAGAAACAAATCAGACGTTTTGGAGTCATTTGGATGTTCACGGCGTGCTGAGTGACGTCACGTTCTCAAAATATTTAACAGCTAATTTCTCTAAAAGAGTTTGACAAGAAGTTACAGGAGATGTTTAAGGAATAAAACACTGCATGTGGTGCGATTGTAGGAAAATAATCAATCGGTCACTCGTACCACCCTGAGTGCTGGTTTACAGCACAGCATTTCGTCAACGGTCGCAATTCCTTATTTATTAAACAACAATTAAATACACTGTACTTTTTATCCATTTATAGTTATATTTAATATTCTGTTCTTGCTCACATTATATCTGCTGTAAACAGTCCTTCCCTCAGCGGTCTCCCTTTAATTC
This sequence comes from Neoarius graeffei, assembly GCF_027579695.1. NCBI lineage: Eukaryota > Metazoa > Chordata > Actinopteri > Siluriformes > Ariidae > Neoarius > Neoarius graeffei. Next base: position 94,647,137 of record NC_083575.1, on the reverse strand, counting down.
TCTCTCTGCGTGTGAATAAAAACGCCGCTCGCCACGTTACGGAGAAACCGCAGAAGTGTGAAGTCACAGCTTTCCCTCTGACACTGTAGACTCCTTCTGTAAAGGTTAAACGCTGAAAACGTCACCACGTCAACGATTACGCACGTTCACACACAGGTTTAAGTGCAAGTGAGCTGTTAGTATGGAAACAATAACATTAGAGCAAGAGCGTTAATTAGAGGAAATTCATTGACCAATCAGAACCCAGAGACGGATTATCTGCTGGACACAATGTGCAGGTGGAGATGTTGAACAGAGTCTGGTGTGGAAATACAAGCAGAAGAACAGAACGGGGGGGGGGGGGGATATATTATTAGCTCGTGAAAAGAATAGTCGTGTTGTGGACGTGCTTCAGTGTCACTGAATCTCTGTAAAGTGGTGATGAGGACTTGAGCAAAACCAGACACACACACACACACACACACTGCAGTCTCAGCCAAAGACTGTGTGCGTCTGCGATCCATCCATCCATCCGTCCGTACAGGGTGTCCTGTGTGTGTGTGTTGCTCTTATTCCTGACATGATCAAACAAGCCCCCGTGTGGAGATTACAGGACGAGTGTGTGATGAGGAGGACATGCAGCCAAATCGATACACACAAAATGAAACAGGAAGGAAGACGACTGTCGTGTTTCTGCCATCCAGGGAAATGAGTTATCAGTTCAGGCAGCTCAAATCCCACCAAACCCTGTGTGTGTGTGTGTGTGTGTGTGTGTGTGTGTGTGTGTGTGTGTGTGTGTGTGTGTGTGTGTGAGATGAAGCATCATTTAACACTGAATTTAATCACTTCCAAAGTCTAAAAAAAGGATCTGAGTAAGAAGACAGGAGGAGAGATGAAGAGAAAGAAATTACACAATTTTTATTACGGCATCGTGACATCACCCAGCCACGCCCTTCAAACCCCACCTCCTGAAATTAGAAGGCAGGATTGCACCAGAAAATTTGGAAGTGATGCACGTGATCGTGAACTGTGGTTCCTCTTTAAATTTAGATACTGTAGGTAGATAACTTTGTCATTCACCTGTACATTCAGAACGTGCATTTGAACTAAATTTGGTTCCACTGGCTTCCATCAGCATCACTGCTGCATGTCATTACTGCACTTAATCACCAAATTCACAAATAAATACTATAAATAAATAAATGGGGGCAAACAATACACTGTTCTGTGAATAAATGACTACATTTTAAAAATGGAATGCATACCTATACGGAATGTCCGTATTTTATACAGATTTGATTCAATAAACGTAGTATACAGGCGTATAAATAAAATTATACAGATTCTTTAAAAAAACTTCAATATTTATTTAGAGCTATAATCAATTCCCACGATGATAAAAGAGCGCATAACATTTACAAACGTACTGTACACTACAGACAGCCAGTAAAGAGTCTTATGAAATCGAGCGTTATCTTGTGGTAGCGAGACTTCGTTCCACTTTTGATCATGCGCACACCGCATTGCGAGAATCCCGCCAACCGTTAAGTCATAGACATATAAACATAGACGCCGCCTTCTGCATAGAATCATACGTCATCCTCGCCGCCATATTGGATGTGGCAAAGTGGAGATTCTTCAGCCGTCTCTGGTATAGCGTCTAGACAGTAGCCGAGAATAAAGATTCCTCATTCATGTGCTGCGTTTAACTGTACCAACAGGTTTACCGTCCAAACGAGATCACATGGATTACCTTTCACAGGTGAGACTGGAAAAATACTTTTCATTGTATTTGGTCATTATAACGTAATTTTACGAACAGATTTTTCTGACTTTGTGGCTAATATGAAGTCTCGTGCATAATAGCCGCTCGGTGAAACCTGTCTCCAAACAACGAAGTATTTCCTTCATCACTACGCTGATAACACTTTGTGTTTTTGTCGAACATTGGAGCTTTGTATTCATTCTGAAGGTTTATTGTTATTAATATTGAATAAAAAGTAACTGGGATATATCATTGTTAATTATCATTCAAATTTTAGGTAAATTATTTTAATTTGCATCTTATACGGATTTTATAAGGGAAATACGGATTTTGGAGGTTGGTTATACAGGTTTGATTGACCAAAGGTTGACATGTATGGGAATGATGAATTAATTAATTAAAATTATTACTTTTTACCTGAACAAGATTTTACATTAGTTTCTTCCATGAAATAAGAAGAAGCTTTCAGAAGAAACAGGAAGTTAAAAATAAATTAGACTCGTTTAACGATCTGTTGTCTGATTTGCAGATTTTATCACATTTAAAAGAACAATGATCAACAGATAACTAATTAACTAACTTGCATCTAAAATGTATTTTCTAAACTAAAAAAAATACAAAAAAACAAAAGATTTTTGATAATTTTGTCAAAATATTTCCATAAAACACTCTATATGCTTTAGTACAGTGTGAGGGACGATAATTTACGGATTTGATCCCAATTTGCAAATTTAAGCATGTTTAAAAGAGGACAGTTGAACAAAAGTAAACAAAGACAAATAAACAAAGCCATCTGAAGAATGTATACTGTATAATCAGATTTTTTTTTTAAAAGAAAAAACGTTGATTATTTTATGAAAAAGCGTTCTCATATAAACAGTGTCCAGATGATAACCACGCTCTCTGGGACGAGTGTGTGTGTGTGTGTGTGTGTGTGTGAGTGAGAGAGAGATGTAAATCATTCCATTAGCTTTGTAGCGCCAATGTAAATCCAATAAATAAATAATAATAATAATAAAAATTAGACCTCAAGCACGTCTTCACTGATGGACTGAGAGGACGGCCGTTCCATTTTCAGCCGCGTAACACGAAGGAACATGGTGTCCAACATGTAATTTAATCTCTCACAGGGATAAGAGTGATGTAAGGGGTTGTAATGAGTTAGGATGGAGGGATAAAGAGAGAGAGAGAGAGAGAGAGAGAGAGAGAGAGAGATGAAAGGAGAAGGAAAATGAGAAACAGGTATGGGAGAGCAGGAGGGTAGAGAGAGCTCATGTGGAGCTGATCAGAGGAAAACGCCAGTGCCGAAACCCGATCGCATGTCCTGCGTAGCGCACTTCTCCGTCTCTAACCATCCTTTCATCGTTCTATCCCTCTCTCGGGGGTTTCGAACACAGCCGGAGTCGCCTTACTCGGCCCTGCCCCTGCGGTTTGGGTCAGGTTCACCCCGTGCAGCACCTAATCAAACATCACGACTGAGAAACTTTAGCTCGGCTCCATGCGTATGAATAAGAGATGGACACGGCTAAAACAGACGCTGCTTTTAGATACACTTAAAGGTTAGGGACCGTTTCTGCGGTAACCAAATTCTTCTTTCTTTCATCTTTTATGCACAAAAACGATGGTTGCGGCTGCATGAATTAGTGATCCATGAGTGATATCACGTTTCATGGAAGGACAATAAAACAATAGAAAGCAAAGGAAAAACAAGCTAAATTAATTACCGCAGATGCTTTTATCTGCCCAGGAGTCAAATATTTAAAAGGAAACACATGGGGTTTTGATTTTGGGATGAAACTTGAGCATATTATTAATTACGTTTAAGAGTTTAGTTCTTGGCTGCTACAAAGTTCATATAATTAACAACAAAGAAGTAAAAATGTTCAGGAGATTTATTGAGACTATTAAGTTTCTACTGAAATTATACAGTCACACGTTTAGAGCAAAAGACGTAAATCTCAAAATTACGCAAATGCTTAGTATTCAGGACAATTCAAGATAAAATATGCTCGACAAAATTTTCTTAAGATCCCCAAGTGCAAGCAAAAAGTCCAACACACACACACACACTTTTTACAGTTTTCTTAACAAACAGCAATCATTCCAGGATTTTTTTTTTTTTTTTAAAGCACAAAAATTAGCAAAAACTGATGGTTAAACGGTTGCATGCTTGCTCAAAGGCAAAATGAATCAATTTAATTTTATTTGTATGAAGATTTTAACATCTTCACAAAGCAGCTTTACAGAAACCCGGATGTAGATTGAGCTCCATAATTCTGAATTTTTATGACAGTTACACACCACGTTATAACAGATAAAGCGCTCTTTAGTAGCTTTCAAACATCAGAGGCTGTGAATGACGGTCAGTTTAGCCGCCTTTGGAGCTCTATTTCTGCTTTGAAGCTCACGTTTCAGTCAATCGCTTTGTTCAAAACTCAACTCAAATCGTATAACTCCTCTCTCTGCTGTCCCTCCTCTCATGGTCACTAACGGCCCTTTCTATCTTCTTCAGTACTTTGAGCTCGTCTGCTGTCTTTATGTCCATGTTTACTGTAACTCTGTTGTGTTGTGTTCCTTTTCTGTGTTGCTTCTCTCTCATGTCTTCGTTTGGTTGATGTGTTTGTTGTTCTGCTCTAATAGAGTCTTGACTTTTTTATATCACTTGTCTGATGTCTTTATGCTCAGGTTGATTGTCATTTTTATCATTTTCCTTTTCTGTCTCCTGTCTGTTATGTTTTCTTTTGATTGATTTGTTTGTCTTTCTGTTTTGTCTTTCTGTCATGCCATTTCTCCGGAAAACGCCCTTGGGTTGGTGAAAGGCGTGATATAAATTAAACTTCTTGTTGTTTTGTTCGATCTACATTTTTTTAATGACATAGTGAACCTGTAGGACATTTTGTTTACAATATTAAACATTTTATTTAAAAAAGTATGTTAGTTTTATACAGACACGAATACACATTATTTTGCCTTGCTTATGATTCATATGAAAATGAGAAGGGCACTCACTTGGTAGAGTGCATACGTCCACCAAGCCTCATATTATCAACATCAAAAACAAATCACTTGAACCTCGGATAATACTAAAGCTGTCCATCCAAATTTCATCCAAATCCATTCACTACTTTTTGAGTTACATTGGAAAAAGACAAACAAACAGAGTCAAAAACATAATGTCCTCCAAACAAAATTGGTGAAGGTAACAAGGAGTTGTTTCAGTCATAATTTATTATCTTCCAGATTCTGAGAATCGAATGAAATCAAAATTGTGAAGTCAGCATAAGGAATCGAATCAACATCCGAAAAAACATCCGACAAAATCATTTACGCTTAGAATGTAAACAAACTGGCGAAATGACGACAGCAATTTGTGAAAAATGCTATAATAATAATAATAATAATAATAATAATAATTCTTGAAAAAAAAGTTCTTACCATCAAATACTTTTATTCCATATTTTGTTGCTTTTTGTATTTTGGGGGTTTTGTTTTCAAGTGGAGTTTTTATTTCATCCTTGGTTGATTCAGCAACACGCTCTGCCATTTTGTTTTTCTCTACTCACGGTATATGAGCTGATATCCTAGTAGTAGAGTAGCCAATCAGAGCGCGCGATTGCTCAGATCCAGTGAATGTGGGGACACACACACACATTACTGAGCAAAAGTCTTAGGTACCCTATTTTTATTTTTTCATACAAACTTTGTTATCGAGGGCGGCACGCTGATGTAGTGGTTAGTGCTGTCGCCTCACAGCAAGAAGGTCCGGGTTCGAGCCCCGTGGCCAACGAGGGCCTTTCTGTGCGGAGTTTGCATGTTCTCTCCGTGTCCGCGTGGGTTTCCTCCGGGTGCTCCGGTTTCCCCCACAGTCCAAAGACATGCAGGTTAGGTTAACTGGTGACTCTAAATTGACCGTAGGCGTGAATGTGAGTGTGAATGGTTGTCTGTGTCTATGTGTCAGCCCTGTGATGACCTGGCGACTTGTCCAGGGTGTACCCCGCCTTTCGCCCGTAGTCAGCTGGGATAGGATCCAGCTCGCCTGCGACCCTGTAGAACAGGATAAAGCGGCTACAGATAATGAGATGAGATGAGACTTTGTTATCGATTTATATTTTATGACTTCTATATTATCAAGTCAAAACATTACACAAACATTTTAGGGTCCAAACATTTGTTTCCCAGCACAAAATGAAATGTTACAGAAAAAATAAATAAATAAATAAATAAAAAAGTTTGCATCTGAGCAGCACATTCCATAAGAGAGCACTTTTCAAATTAAAAAAGAAACCATAATGAAGCCTACTGGAAAATTTTCGGTGTAAAATGAAGAAGCGAGTGTGACAAAGTGTCCAGAAGAACTGTGGCTGGTTCTGTAAGATGCTCAGTAAAACCTACACATCATTTCCGCATAAAACTGACCTCACTGGACCCGAGACGGATTTTTTTTTTTTTTAAAGCAAAGGGTCGTCTCACACCAAATACTGACTTTGACGTGTACCGAAGACTTTTGCACAGCACTGTGTATTATATTATAGTTTCAAATGACGTTCTATCATGGTTTTGAATATACACACAGCAAAAACGTGCTGGACTTCATACCACTCCTGATATCACGTAAGAAAAACGTCTTTACAGTGCATAATCAGCAAGAGTCCTGGGATGAGCAACGAGACAGTGTTTATGATTACAGCAGCAGCTCTTGGGTATAAAAACTAGTCTTGAGTATCCAGTTGCGATTAAACACTGAAGTAGAGGGGGGATATCTGACGTTACCATTTGGACACACGACATTACGGTGACTAACGGAGAGGTGTAATGTGTTGGTGTAACCACCGCCATGTTATTTATCTTTTTGTTGTGACGATCTTCAAAATGGCTTTGATGGTACAAATATGTGTGTGTGTGTGTGTGTGTGTGTGTGTGTGTGTGTGTGTGTGTGTGTGTGTGTGTGAGAGAGAGATTTTATTCCCTGAACACAGCGAAAGAAAAGTGGGAAAGGCCTTTTATTCTGAGACAGGAAGGAGAGACATAAATTCCCTGGGCTGGAGGCCGATTGGAGCTAATCATTACGGACTCCCGAAGGAAAATCACATGTCCTCCACTGTGCCTTTATTCATACACTTATACTCCTACACAGCCCTGGAAGAACCTGCCCCTCTCTCTCGGTCCAAAAATGATGCTTTGTTCCACTCTGAGCACTACGGCCAGGTTTCCGTCGCACACGCAAAGACGAAATGTAACCTGGAGGTCCAGGGCTGTGTTCCAAATGGGGTGAAATGTTTGGAAAGATCTTATTAGAATTCACAGGAACAAGTAACACTTGGCAGGAAAGCTAAAAATGAACATGTGGTTTTGGGACAGTGCATCACCACCAAGAGTGCACCATCACATTCTGATCCCATTGCCCTATAGCTTATAGCATGCATGCTAATGGCCAACAGTGCTCATAGACATTTTGACTGGATGTACACAATCATTTAAACGCATCCATTTCTCCATTAAACGCACGCTTAGCATCACTATATATAGATGGACAAGATGTTTAGCCTTTAAGAATTCTCAGCCGCTAATTCTTCTGAAAGACATCCTCTGCTACATCGTGACTCCACGCAGCTCCCTGCTAAAAGCCGAGCCATCAGGATTTTCTAACTATTCTCTAAGTGTAGAGGAAAAAAGAAAAGGGAAGCATCACACGATGGGACAGAAATGTGTCCATACCAGCTAATGCACGCTATTACCAAACGCGAGATCCTATCTAGATTAGACTAAAACGAAAAGGAGAGACATAAAGTGAAAGAAAAACGATGGATAAAGGAAGACAAAGGAAAGAGCGAGACAGGCTGAGAGGGAGAGATGTCCAGTATTATTACTAGAACATTGCACTCTGGGGTATCATTAAGGGATTCAATTGTGTTAGCGCCGTTAAACATGGCGCTAATTCGGGCCCTCTGAGACGTAATGAGTAATCTGTCAACTGCCATCCAGAGGGGGAAAAGAGAGACACAGCAACTCTAAAAACAGCAAAGACCAATTACGCCTTCGTATCATATTACACGCAGGCAAAACAGCCTGGCCGTGCGAGTGCATTACCACATTAATTAAGTTCTGCGATGAGGTAATCGCCTCCAAGACTCAAAATTGCTTCCCGAGCTGTTGGGAAACAAACGCGTCTTGACGAGAGACGTGCAGAAATTCAGCGCAGTGCCGAGTCCGTCTGAAACGTGATCCGGGAAGTCAAGCAGCAAACGCGTTTATATAAAAGTAATACAGAGATACAAAGCAGTTTAATCAAACCCATTTTCAACACAAACACCTCACACGGCGTTCCATCTTGATGTGCACACCCGGGCACCGTTTCCAATCATCGGTGGAATGCTGCAAAAAGTGAATGGACATTAAGAAAGGGGACATTAAAACAAACTATTTTGGAAATTCTAGCTATGTTAAAGAAATTGTTTGACCTTGAAAGTAACAAGGTCAAAAAAAAAGTCAATTTCATCTCATACATCTGCCATCAGAAGCTCCCTAAACATGAGGACAGTTTATTACTGATGGAGGGAAGAAAGATGAAATATTTGATGAATGAAGCAGAACATTTAAACAAACTTCACTGTTGTTGTTGTTGTTGTTTTTTTAGATTATTTCTAGAATGTTCTCTAGCATTCTGATACACTGGTGTATCAGAATGTTCAGTTCTTTTACTTTGGTGCTTTACACCGAGTGTTGGTGATTGATGGTGAAAGTTAGTGCTTTAAAACTGGTGTTTAATGGTGGAGATTGGTACCGTATGGCAGGCATTGATGGATGGTGTTTGGTGGGTCACGGTGGGTTTTGATGCTTAAAGGTTCGGATTGGTTGAATGGAGACAAGTGGTGTTTGATCAGGAGGTTGGTATTCAGTGGTAAAGGGTGATGGTTTATTGGAGACAGGTGGTGTTTGATCAGGATGTTGGTATTCAGTGGTAAAGGGTGATGGTTTAATGGAGACAGGTGGTGTTTGATCAGGAGGTTGGTATTCAGTGGTAAAGGGTGATGGTTTAATGGAGACAGGTGGTGTTTGATCAGGAGGTTGGTATTCAGTGGTAAAGGGTGATGGTTTATTGGAGACAGGTGGTGTTTGATCAGGAGGTTGGTATTCAGTGGTAAAGGGTGATGGTTTAATAGAGACAGGTGGTGTTTGATCAGGACATTGGTATTCAGTGGTAAAGGGTGATGGTTTATTGGAGACAGGTGGTGTTTGATCAGGAGGTTGGTATTCAGTGGTAAAGGGTGATGGTTTAATAGAGACAGGTGGTGTTTGATCAGGACATTGGTATTCAGTGGTAAAGGATGATGGTTTATTGGAGACAGGTGGTATTTGATCAGGACGTTGGTATTCAGTGGTAAAGGGTGATGGTTTATTGGAGACAGGTGGTGTTTGATCAGGACGTTGGTATTCAGTGGTAAAGGGTGATGGTTTAATGGAGACAGGTGGTGTTTGATCAGGAGGTTGGTATTCAGTGGTAAAGGGTGATGGTTTAATGGAGACAGGTGGTGTTTGATCAGGAGGTTGGTATTCAGTGGTGAAGGGTGATGGTTTAATGGAGACAGATGGTGTTTGATGAGGAGGCTGGTGTTTAATAGTGACTGTTCAGGTTAATGGAGACAGTTGGGGTTTGAAGAGGAGGTTGGTGATAAAGAGTGAATGTTGAGGTTAATTGAGACAGGTGGGGTTTGATGTAGACAGGGTTGGTGTTTGATAGTGAATGTTTAGGTTGAAAGGAGACCGGTGCGGTTTGAAGAGGAGATTGGTGATGAATGGAACATCTAGAAATCTTCAGCAAAATGAACAAGACAGAAATGCTTCCATAAAGTCCTCAGCCCATCAACAACAAGTCACGACTGCAAATTCATCAGAATTCTCACAACTCTTACAGCATGTACACAAATGTTCCCAAACAGCGAAGAGCTACAGATGGATTTAGGACTTGCAACTTTAACTTTCTAATAAATTCCACTGTATCAAATTGAACAATTAGCTCCAAGCAATGTTTTTTTTTTCACAAACAGAAAGGAGAGAGAGAGAGAGAGAGAGAGAGAGAGAGAGAGAGAGAGAGAGAGAGGGAGAAAGAAAGAGTCCAAGCCAAAAGGAAAATGTGACTAATGGTGTAAAAAAACGCAGGCCTGGAGAGAAGCGCCTCTCTTTTTTGGCAAGCCGGAGTCACATATGCCATCAGGTCTCGAACAGCCGTATGTCATGTTCTATCTTGCGCACAGAACAAGTGACAAATGCTGCCTCAGTCTGTGCTGCAGCTCTGATCTCCCTCGCTTTCAGCCCCTTCAGCGCAGACGAGTGCACAGTCACATGGACGACAAATGCATCTGGTTTCTCTATTGACAAAAATCCCATCATGATAAAACCCTCAGCCAAAAACCTCCGACTGAGACGAGTGTGAGGGTGCTAACAGGGGACAGCTGGGTATCTCTCCAGGCTGCCATGTTCTACCATTTCTAAAAAATGTCTGAGGAAAAAAAGAGAGCGAGTCAGAGAGAGAAGAGCAAAAGGTGTTGATGGACTACAGAGATCCTGCTCAATACAGGAAGAAAAGAAAATGGTTAATAAGACGGAAGAAATACTGGCCAGATCTGTCTTTCTAAACATCTCTCATGCACACTGATCAGAGTTTATCTGCACCATTTTCAACGGGGACATTCAGCTCCTAAAATTCCATGAACGAGAGTCCAGTTTCCCAAAAGAACCAAAAGTACAGATCTTAACTGGTGGAACTGGTGTTCAGTGTAATCCTCGCTCTACCACTAAAAGATCTTTGGTGATCATGTTTCTCTATAGTGGCATGACGTACGTCACCTGCCTCACAGCTCCAGGGTTCCTGGGTCGATCTTGAGGTTTGCTGTTGGTTTAGCATCTGTGTGGAGTTCCACATGTTCTCTCGACATGTCTGTGGGGTTCCTCCAGGTTCGCCGGTTTCCTCGGACCTCCTCAAAACATGCCGGAACCTCATCAGCTGTCGAAATTAGATGAGTTACTGATTTCAGAGTTACTGAGAGAGTCTCTGGATCTCCAAGATACCCAACACGGTACAAGAATAAACACTGTGTGTGCACAGAAATGTACAGCGTTAAGGTTGAGACCAAATAAAATGTTCCTGGGGGAAAAAGTGTATTATTTTATGCAGAAAAAATGCTGCAGGGCAAAACCCTGGAAATACTTTCAAAGGAATTTGGCACAGTAATGCTCTGTGAGGTAGATTTTAGAGGTGTTAAATGCAGACTTCTGGTTCCCATCACCACCACCGTGAACAATTTCGTATTTTTTTCCCAGAATCATTTCCTGTTTCATGAAGGGCTATTTTGAAAATTGCTGGAATTTACTTAATAATGGAGATCAACCGAGTGTAAGAAATAAAAACAGTTGATTCTGACTTTCTGGCCTTAGTACTGTTTGACGAATTACATTAGAGGAAGTTTATCCCGATCAGAGAAGAGGTGGAGGCGGAGCCTATCCCAGGAATACTCAGTGTGGAACGGGAATGCATCCTGGATGGGACGCCAGTCTGGTTGCAGGAACCATGTACCTGTGCAAGATTCAGACCTTGGAGGCAATTTAGTGTTGCTAATCCAAGTACTGATGTGTTTTTGGAGCTAGGAGGAAACCGGAGAAGCTGGAGAGAACATGAGAAACAGCACACAGACAGGAACACGAGCTCAAGATCGAACCAGGAACCTGCAGCACTGGCTACCTTTTGTGACAGCGTGCCACTCTGGTTGCAGTTATAATAAATAATTACAATAAACGAAACAGATGCTAAATGCCTGATATGATCGACAGTAAAAAGAAGAGAACCAAAAAAGGGAAAACATCAGCCTCCGTGATGAAGCGCTGGTCTCATGGTGGATGAGGCAAGCGGCAATGCAAAAGCTGAGAAAAAAATAAATAAATAAAAAGCAATTATCGTAAAAGTAATTTGCATTAAATGACAGAAGCCATTAAGGGCTAATTAATTCGAGTGGATGTATGTTTCGAAAACAGAGGAGTCCTGCTGGCTGGTGAGGAGAGGGGTTTCTTCAGGAAATCACAAACAGCAAAAAAAAAAAAATAACGGGCATCTACTGACAACTGCTCATTACGGATAATGGGCCGATGGATAGTCACTTACGCTACAAGAATCATCCATTTCACTAAACAGAGACTGATTGATATTTGTGCAATAACTGGCTCCATTAGGGCCTCGCCGTGGCCACAATTTGTCTGTCATGTCTCTCGTAAACAATGGACTCGAAAAACACTGAACAGGATGCAACAACAACGAAAAAAAGGACAGACAAAGAAGGAAAGGAAAATCCCTTTCGGTTTGCACTTCATAATTGGCAAACGTGCATATCTCAAAGAAAAAAAGAAGGGGGAAAAATCAAGAAGAAAAAAAAAATGCTTCCCACAAAGAACGTGGGCAAGTTTCCCAGATAAAGACAAAAGCGGGAGAAAGGAAATGTATACATGCACTGTGCAGCACACTCAGGCTCAAATTAAAAAAAGACTTGAAAAAGTACCTTTCCTTACACACACCCGTCCTCAGTTCCCATTAACCTATGGGAGTTTTTCTTTGGGAGGCGCAGCGGGGGCTGTAACAAGGCAGTTTTATGGGAGCCGGGTACTTCTCCCTGGCCGAGGGAGCTTGTTAGGCAGCCTGAGAGCAACTCCGGAGACAGATCCGTGCACCTGGCTTCCCATGGACCACCAGAAACGATCTGGGGAGTTGAGAAGCCTGGTTTAAACAAGAGAGCTAAAACAGGGCCACTTATCAACACAATCTGGGCTTACATTGTTCCAGCGGGAAGGGGAAAAAAAAAAAAAAGAAAACCTCAGTTATTGAACTAGCGGGAGGCCGAGGAACGAGTGCGCCAAGAACCCCCTCCTCCCTCTGCGGCCTGAGACGGAGGTAACAAAACCGAAGGGAGAAGAAAGCAGAGAAAGCTGAGAAACAATGCGGAGTGTTACGGGGGAAAGAAAAGCCGAGCACTCGAGCCCCGACCTTTCTCCATCCTCGCTACATCCTCATCCCTTTACACGCAAACTAAACAGAGCTTTCCGTTCTCCTTTACATATCACAGAGCCGAGACTGCGCTGAAGTGGACGGGGGGGGGGAGGTTGTATCCGAAATTGAGGAGTAGATCTTCACATTATACACATCCTCGCTTTCTCTCTGGATCTCGTTATGAAACATCCTCTCAAATCCCGCCGTCTCGAGAGTCGTGAGATGCACCGCCGTCTCCCGAATCGATCCTGGAGCTGAATATATATATATATATATATATATATATATATATATGACCTATAGGCACACTCAGATTAAACTAGGGAGGAATACATTAAAAATATAAAAATAAAAATCCCTCCCCTGGTACAGAGCAGAGAGAACGACACGGAGTCGATTAGCTACAGGCAGTGATCAGGATTTAAAGCCAAGGAGGTTTAAAAATAAACTGATGAATGGAGAAATGGATAAAAACCCACTTTCTACTTTTTGTACTGGAGAGAAGTTTTCTGTATTAAAAAAAAAAAAACCTCTGGATGAGCTTGAGGCCCCGCCCGGGCGTTGACTGGATGATGGAGAGATACAACACTGATATCCCCATAAATTACACTACATCTCATCATACACATATTTTTTTTTTAACCTGGATCACCTACGACCTAAAGCAGTGATGCCACAGTGTTTTATTTCAATGATGGAATGCTGCAGTTAAAACAAATAATAATAATAATAATAATAATAATAATGATGGAATAAAAATGAAAAAAAAAAACAGTTCATGATGTCACACACAACTAACCAACATCTAATGATGTCTTGAGTGTAGAATAATACAATTCAAAAATAAAACAAACTAATAATAATAATAATAAGTTTAAACACAAAATCACAGTGAGTAACGTCATCATGTGACAATTAAACTGATAAATGACTGGATGCTCTCACACCACACTACACGCATCTTATTTACATCCTCAGAGCAGTGTGTGTGTGTGTGTGTGTGTGTGTGTGTGTGTCTGAATAAAACCCCGAAGCTGCTGGACGGAGGGTTTGTGTCTTTCCTGCGAGCTCCACTGTACACTTTGTGTGTTTTTGAGTTCGTGCCCTTCGGGTGTTTCTCTGTAAAAATATAAACGGAGGATGGAGCGATTGTGCGTATAAAAGAGTCAGACTACCGGGAAAGTGTCACATTTGCAGAAGCCAGTTTAAGACGATATAAAAGCGTAATCATGCACGAACGTCTCAACACCACTGCGAAGGAGAAGAGGAAAGTAAAACAAAAGAAAAAAAACATACACAAACCAGACAAGGATATAAATAAGCAGAAACCACAGATGAAAGAAAAGATAAAAGAAAAAAAAAACTCAGAAGAAGGACGTGAAAAATGCAGAAAAAAACCAAAGAAACAGAGGGTGAAGCATAATAAAGCAAGAGAAGAATAAAACAGCAAGAACTGAAAAAAAGCAGGACATATAAAGATGAAAGATGAAATGAAATAAAAGAAGAATGAATAAAATAAGTAACAGAAAAAAAATAAAGAAGAATCAGAAAAAAAGAAGAAAAATATATTGAAGTAGTGCTGAAGGAAGACAGGATGAAAAATAGAAGACAGGAGATGAAGGAAAAGAAAAGAAAGACGAAGAAAAATGTAGAAGCAGCAAAGAAAGAAACAGAAAGTAGATGATGAGGAAAAACAGAAAGATGGAGAAGAAGAAATAAAGGAAAAAGAGAAGAATAAAAAAATAAGGAAAGAAACAAGATGGAAAAAATAGAAGGTGAAAGAAGAAAAAGATGATTAAAGATAAGAAAAAGAGAATAAAATAAAGAAGGAGAAGTCAAATAAACAGCAGGATCTCCAAAGGGAGAAAAATCAAAGATAAAACATAGAAGACAAGAGGAAGTAAAAGAAAAGAAAGATGATGGAATAAAACAGAAGAAAGATGAACCAGACGATGAAGAAAAAAATAAGAGAAGAAGAAAAACTGAGAGTTAAAAATATAATTTAAAAAAAGGTTTCTATCTGGAATAAACCCCAGAGGAGTGTTTTATTCCTCTGACGCTGCAGCAACGCTGCATTTAGTAAAGAACGAGTTTTGAAATTGTTAATTATTAATTGTCCGTCTAATTCTTGGGTTTCAGTCACATGACTTTTCTTAGTGATTTCACTTCCGGTCGAGCAAACCATACGGCTGCCGTAGTGCAAACAACTAGCGATGACTTATCAGAGTACGCTCGTAATCTAGAAGCCACTGCTGGCTTTAGATATATTCAGAAGATTGCTATGTGCAATGGAATCGACCCGACAGTCTGGGAAAGAAGGATTTGTCATACGATCTGGAAAACGACCCTTCAGTCGAGTTCCCCGACATCTCCAACTATCTGGTGTTGCAGACGTCCTTCTACGGTACACCACAAAACAGATGAAAGCGTGGAAGAGTACGAAGGCGTACAACTTTTTTGTACGTGGCTGGGTAAAGGACCTCGGGATCAAGTCGCTGCCCAATGAATCCTGGATTTTTTTTTTTTTAAAGCTTTTCATTCGCGTCTTTACAACGAAGCGATGCAAGTTTCAGTGTAAACAAACAACAGTTGGCCTGATTCTCACTTGTCGGCTCTTATCTCTCAGCTAAATCATTCACACAGATCATCAGAAACCCCTTTAAAGACCTGGATCTGAGTTAAACAAGACGGAGAAGAAGTGATCACGGCGCATTGGAACTGTACGGCTAGGGAAGAATTTTGTCGCGACCTTCATGCATATGGACTTTGTGAGGAGCAAACAAAGAAACAGCTGGGGACTTTAGCGCCTCATGACTAAAAAAGGTACCGTAAAATAACGACACATAGCACGAAAAGTACTGGGAAAACACTAAGGCCAGAGCTGAGAGGGAAATACAAACCTTTCACCAAGTGATCACTGCAAACCCCAGCACGCTTCGACTCGGCTCCCTGCGATTTCATTGAGAGGTTTGAAAGCCACCTTTCTCAATGTCTTTTTGAAATCCTGTGTTTGTTCACCCTTTTTTATGAGTTCACGGGGAACCCTGAAGAAACTTTTATCAGTTTCATGGTCTGATCGATTCGAACAACCTAAAACAACGCAAGCGTGAGGCGTTTTTCATGCGAGCAACGCACCTTCTCCGTACAAACGCTTTGTCGACTGAGCTTTGGTAGACCACCAGCTAAAGTTTTGAATAACTAATGAGGCGGATGTGACGTCACGTGAAACCCAAGAATTACGAGTCCCTGTGTACGAGATGTTACTATAGCAACGGTGAGGCGTTAGAACTCTGGACCAATCAGAGTGCTGCGGTGGATAAAGCGGTTTAATGAACCTCCAGCAGGACAGAACCGTTTCCTGAAGGAAGAGCGTCCATTTCTCTTTCGCTCCTCATGCCACACTGCGCCGCTCCTCGGAATTCTGATCACAGGTACGGATAATCGTGAATGTTCCGAGTCAATGACCTCCAATACAGCTGCAGCGGCTGATATCAAGCCATCCATGTGATATGAAAATCGATAGAGCTGCAGAGCATTTGGAAAAGAAATCGCAACATCGCACGCAGCATTAGATCAAATTGCTCTACCTGTGATCACAGAGCCACCGCAGTAATGCGATACGGCAACGCTCGCTCACTCTGTGTGTGTGTGTGTGTGTGTGTGTGTGTGTGTGTGTGTGCGCGAGCACCGACACTGAGAGATAAATTGGAAAAGAAATGGAGAACGTTTTCATCACATGTGATATTATATCAGGAGTGACGCAATCCGGAGAACTCTCGCTCACACACACACACACACACACACACACACACACACACACGTCAGAATGAAAATAATACCAGCTCTCATTTCAGGTTTAAAAGAACATGATTATCTTTTAAATTAATAAAATCATGCAATCTCCTCACACCATTAATCACTTTTATTTATTCATTTTTTAGATTCTCTCTCTCTCTCTCTCTCTCTCTCTCTTTCTTTCTTTCCTGGTATTATTTAAAACTCCTGTGTTTGCTGCCCCTATTTTTAGTGAGGGTAATTAATCCTGGTCGTTTGTGCAGTAAGGAGGCATTTAGGGACAAGTTGTTCAGAAATGCACCTCACCGTTTGTCACACAGCTGAATAAAGAGAACACACACACACACACACACACACACACACACACACACACACACACAGGGTTTAGAGGAGGTGTAAGGTGTGTGTACAGTATGGAACCACACCCCATCAGGACACACACATTACACAGACCTGAAAAGAATGAATGAATGAATTAATGAATATATTTTTTGTGAAACGAAGAAGAAAAAGAGAGGAGGAGAAGAAAGGACAGGGGAAAGAAGAAGAAGAGAAGGAGTTGGATGGTGAGACAGATGAAGGAAACAGAGAAATGAACAATGAGAGGAAAGAAACTGATAATACAGAGAGAATGGAGAGAATAAAGAGGGGAAAACAGGGAAGAGAGGAAAAGAGAAGGAATGAGGAAATGAGAGAAGGATGGCAAAGGGAGAGCTGAGTGAATACAGGGTCCCCCCCCCAGGTACATGTTATGGTCATGTGACCTATGAATGCTCATTGGCTTGGCCACGCCCTCTACAGCAGGCTCTCATGCTGCACTCACAGTAGTTCACACACTGGACGTGTGAGAGTGTGTTACACTTTCTCTCTCACACTGACACACACTCACAAATTCACACTCTCACACACACTCGCATACAAATTCACACACTCTCACACACTCGCATACAAATTCACACACTCTCACACACTCGCATACAAATTCACACATTCAGATTCACAGTCTCACACACAAATTCGCACACTCTCACACACACACACACACGCACATGCACACAAATTCACACACAAATTCACACACTCAGATTCACAGTCTCACACACAAATTCGCACACTCTCTCTCTCACACACACACACACCCGCATACAAATTCACACACTCAGATTCACAGTCTCACACACAAATTCGCACTCTCACACACACACACACACACACACACACACGGCACACAAATTCACACACACACACACACACACGCATACAAATCACACACTCAGATTCACACTCGCATGCAAATTCGCACACTCTCTTACACACACACACACTCGCATACAAATTCACACACTCAGATTCACACTCGCATACAAATTTGCACACTCTCTCACACACACACACACACACACACACACACACACACACACGCATGCATACAAATTCACACACTCAGATTCACACTCGCATACAAATTCACACACACACACACACACACACACACACACACACACACACACACACACACACTCGCATACAAATTCACACATTCAGATTCACACTCGCATACAAATTCGCACACTCTCTCACACACACACACACACACTCGCATACAAATTCACACACTCAGATCACACTCGCATACAAATTCGCACACTATCTCACACACACACACAAATTTGCACACACACACACACACACACACAAAAACATAATGCCAACCTACGGCTATTACGCTTACACACACACACACACACACACACACACACACTCGCATACAAATTCACACACACACACACACTCGCATACAAATTCACAAACTCAGATTCACACTCGCATACAAATTTGCACACTCTCTCTCACACACACACACACACACAACACACACACAAATTCACACACTCAGATTCACACTCGCATACTCTCACACACACACACACACACACACAAACACACACATGCATACAAATTCGCACACACTCATACACACACACACACACACTCGCATACAAATTCACACATTCAGATTCACACTCGCATACAAATTCGCACACTCTCACACACACACACTCGCATACAAATTCACACACTCAGATTCACACTCGCATACAAATTCGCACACACACACACACACACACACACACACACATTCGCATACAAATTCACACACTCAAATTCACACTCGCACACTCTCACAAACACACACTCGCATACAAATTCACACACACACCACTCGCATACAAATTCACACACACACACTCGCATACAAATTCACAAACTCAGATTCACACTCGCATACTCTCTCTCTCACACACCTCACACAGACACACTCGCATACAAATTCACACACTCAGATTCACACTCGCATACAAATTTGCACACTCACACACACAAATTCACACACTCAGATTCACACTCACATACTCTCACACACACACACAAACACACACACACACACTCGCATACAAATTCACACACTCAGATTCACACTCGCATACAAATTTGCACACTCTCTCACACTCACACACACACACAACAAATTCACAACACTCAGATTCACACTCGCATACTCTCACACACACACACACACACACACACACACACACACACACACACACACACACACACACTCTCTCACACACACACACTCGCATACAAATTCACACACTCAGATTCACACTCGCATACAAATTCGCGCACACACACACACACGCATACAAATTCACACACTCAAGATTCACACTCACACATCACTCACACACACACACTCGCATACAAATTCACACACACACACACTCGCATACAATTCACACACTCAGATTCACACTCGCATACAAATTTGCACACTCACACACACATCACACACACACACACAAATTCACACACTCAGATTCACACTCGCATACTCTCACACACACCCACACACACACACACACTTGCATACAAATTCACACACTCAGATTCACACTTCGCATACAAATTGCACACTCACACACACACACACACACACAAATTCACACACTCAGATTCACACTCGCATACTCACACACACACACACAACACACACACACACACACACACACACACACACACACACACTCGCATACAAATTAACACACTCAGATTCACACTCGCATACAAATTCGCACACTATCTCACACACACACACAAATTTGCACACACACACACACACACACACTCGCATAAAATTCACACACTCAGATTCACACTCGCATACAAATTCGCACACTATCTCACACACACACACAAATTTGCACACACACACACACACACACACTCGCATACAAATTCACACACTCAGATTCACACTCGCATACAAATTCGCACACTATCTCACACACACACACAAATTTGCACACACACACACACACACACACTCGCATACAAATTAACACACTCAGATTCACACTCGCATACAATTCGCACACTATCTCACACACACACACAAATTTTGCACACACACACACACACACTCGCATACAAATTCACACACTTTCACACCACACACACCCACATCAATACACTTTCTCACACACTCTTGTACACACAAACACTGTCTCTCTCTCTCCAAACTGAACTAAAATGGATCAGAAGTATAATTATGATGAATTACACTCGCCCTGTAAGACTCTCTCTCTCTCTGTGTGTAACTAACAATACCTCTTTGATTTCCTCTTTCATTATTTTGCTCTGCTGAAGTGTTTCTTTACGACTCCGCAGCGCTTGCAGAGACTCTAATCACCCACTCGTCTGATTGGTATTAATTATTACTGTAATTATTTCTGCTGTAATCTGCACAACTCTCGCTCTTATTACTGACACTCGCTTCCACCGTACACACGTCCCACTGAGAGAGGGAGGGGGGGAGAGAAATGGGGACAGAGGGGGGAGGGGGAGAGAAATGGGGACAGAGGGGGGGAGGGGGAGAGAGAGAGAAAGAGGGGAGGGAGAAGGGGAGAGAGGGAGAAGAGGGGGGGGAGGGAGAGGGAGAGAGGGGGGGAGGGGGAGGGAGGAGAGAGAGAGAGAGAGGGAGGGAGGGGGGAAGGAGGGAGGGAGAGAAGGAGAGAGGAAGGGAGAGGGGAGGGAGGGAGAGAAGGAGAGAGATTGTGTGGGGGGAAAGATTGAGAGAGAGAGAGAGAGAGAGAGAAAGAGAAAGAGGGAGAGTGTGTGCATGTGTGTGTGTGAGAGAGAGAGAGGGGGGAGTGTGTGTGTGAGAGAGAGAAAGAGGGGGGAGTGTGTGCATGTGTGTGTGTGAGAGAGAGAGGGAGGGGGAGTGTGTGTGTGTGTGTGTGTGTGTGTGTGTGTTGTGTGTGTGTGGTGTGTTGGGGGGGGGAACTGTGAGGGTGACATGTCAGATGCTGAAGGGGGGGCAGGGTGTGTGCAAGCAGAATCTGTGGCAGGGGGCAGAGGGGGGGAGGAGGGGAAGAGGGGGGGAGGAGGGGGAGAACAGGGAGGGAGTTGAGCCTCCTGACTGCCTGGTGAAAGAAACTTCTTGAAACTGTTCTTGTATGATATGTTGCATTAACCACATCCAACAGGAAGTGAGTTATTTTGTGCATTTTGACAAGTTA